>NW_027366986.1:0-63304 GCF_046119375.1 Phyllobates terribilis
ACAATTTATTCATTGATTTTTGCCATTGAAAAACATGTTTTTCATATACCAGAAATGTTTGAAGCTACTGACTGAATGAAAGGAAATCACTTGCAATGTGGAGATATTACTGTTTGTGCATTTACAATATTCATTGATTTTTAGCTGGCATCTCACTCTCTTAACAGGAAAAAGCTAAAAATTTCAGAATTGCACCTTGCAATGTGGAGATATTACTGTTTGTGCATTTACAATATTCATTGATTTTTGCCATTGAAAAACATGTTTTTCATATACCAGAAATGTTTGAAGCTACTGACTGAATGAAAGGAGCTGGCATCTCACTCTCTTTGAATCTTCTTTATCATGCTAGGATTAGCAGGAAAAAGCTAAAAATTTCAGAATTGCACCGTGCAATGTGGAGATATTACTGTTTGTGCATTTACAATATTCATTGATTTTTGCCATTGAAAAACGTCCAGAAATGTTTGAAGCTACTGACTGAATGAAAGGAGCTGGCATCTCACTCTCTTTGAATCTTCTTTATCATGCTAGGATTAGCAGGAAAAAGCTAAAAATTTCAGAATTGCACCTTGCAATGTGGAGATATTACTGTTTGTGCATTTACAATATTCATTGATTTTTGCCATTGAAAAACATGTTTTTCATATACCAGAAATGTTTGAAGCTACTGACTGAATGAAAGGAGCTGGCATCTCACTCTCTTTGAATCTTCTTTATCATGCTAGGATTAACAGGAAAAAGCTAAAAATTTCAGAATTGCACCGTGCAATGTGGAGATATTACTGTTTGTGCATTTACAATATTCATTGATTTTTGCCATTGAAAAACATGTTTTTCATATACCAGAAATGTTTGAAGCTACTGACTGAATGAAAGGAGCTGGCATCTCACTCTCTTTGAATCTTCTTTATCATGCTAGGATTAACAGGAAAAAGCTAAAAATTTCAGAATTGCACCTTGCAATGTGGAGATATTACTGTTTGTGCATTTACAATATTCATTGATTTTTGCCATTGAAAAACGTCCAGAAATGTTTGAAGCTACTGACTGAATGAAAGGAGCTGGCATCTCACTCTCTTTGAATCTTCTTTATCATGCTAGGATTAGCAGGAAAAAGCAAAAAATTTCAGAATTGCACCGTGCAATGTGGAGATATTACTGTTTGTGCATTTACAATATTCATTGATTTTTGCCATTGAAAAACATGTTTTTCATATACCAGAAATGTTTGAAGCTACTGACTGAATGAAAGGAGCTGGCATCTCACTCTCTTTGAATCTTCTTTATCATGCTAGGATTAACAGGAAAAAGCTAAAAATTTCAGAATTGCACCTTGCAATGTGGAGATATTACTGTTTGTGCATTTACAATATTCATTGATTTTTGCCATTGAAAAACGTCCAGAAATGTTTGAAGCTACTGACTGAATGAAAGGAGCTGGCATCTCACTCTCTTTGAATCTTCTTTATCATGCTAGGATTAGCAGGAAAAAGCAAAAAATTTCAGAATTGCACCTTGCAATGTGGAGATATTACTGTTTGTGCATTTACAATATTCATTGATTTTTGCCATTGAAAAACATGTTTTTCATATACCAGAAATGTTTGAAGCTACTGACTGAATGAAAGGAGCTGGCATCTCACTCTCTTTGAATCTTCTTTATCATGCTAGGATTAACAGGAAAAAGCAAAAAATTTCAGAATTGCACCTTGCAATGTGGAGATATTACTGTTTGTGCATTTACAATATTCATTGATTTTTGCCATTGAAAAACGTCCAGAAATGTTTGAAGCTACTGACTGAATGAAAGGAGCTGGCATCTCACTCTCTTTGAATCTTCTTTATCATGCTAGGATTAGCAGGAAAAAGCAAAAAATTTCAGAATTGCACCGTGCAATGTGGAGATATTACTGTTTGTGCATTTACAATATTCATTGATTTTTGCCATTGAAAAACATGTTTTTCATATACCAGAAATGTTTGAAGCTACTGACTGAATGAAAGGAGCTGGCATCTCACTCTCTTTGAATCTTCTTTATCATGCTAGGATTAACAGGAAAAAGCTAAAAATTTCAGAATTGCACCGTGCAATGTGGAGATATTACTGTTTGTGCATTTACAATATTCATTGATTTTTGCCATTGAAAAACATGTTTTTCATATACCAGAAATGTTTGAAGCTACTGACTGAATGAAAGGAGCTGGCATCTCACTCTCTTTGAATCTTCTTTATCATGCTAGGATTAACAGGAAAAAGCTAAAAATTTCAGAATTGCACATTGCAATGTGGAGATATTACTGTTTGTGCATTTACAATATTCATTGATTTTTGCCATTGAAAAACGTCCAGAAATGTTTGAAGCTACTGACTGAATGAAAGGAGCTGGCATATCACTCTCTTTGAATCTTCTTTATCATGCTAGGATTAGCAGGAAAAAGCAAAAAATTTCAGAATTGCACCGTGCAATGTGGAGATATTACTGTTTGTGCATTTACAATATTCATTGATTTTTGCCATTGAAAAACATGTTTTTCATATACCAGAAATGTTTGAAGCTACTGACTGAATGAAAGGAGCTGGCATCTCACTCTCTTTGAATCTTCTTTATCATGCTAGGATTAACAGGAAAAAGCTAAAAATTTCAGAATTGCACCGTGCAATGTGGAGATATTACTGTTTGTGCATTTACAATATTCATTGATTTTTGCCATTGAAAAACATGTTTTTCATATACCAGAAATGTTTGAAGCTACTGACTGAATGAAAGGAGCTGGCATCTCACTCTCTTTGAATCTTCTTTATCATGCTAGGATTAACAGGAAAAAGCTAAAAATTTCAGAATTGCACCGTGCAATGTGGAGATATTACTGTTTGTGCATTTACAATATTCATTGATTTTTGCCATTGAAAAACATGTTTTTCATATACCAGAAATGTTTGAAGCTACTGACTGAATGAAAGGAGCTGGCATCTCACTCTCTTTGAATCTTCTTTATCATGCTAGGATTAGCAGGAAAAAGCTAAAAATTTCAGAATTGCACCGTGCAATGTGGAGATATTACTGTTTGTGCATTTACAATATTCATTGATTTTTGCCATTGAAAAACATGTTTTTCATATACCAGAAATGTTTGAAGCTACTGACTGAATGAAAGGAGCTGGCATCTCACTCTCTTTGAATCTTCTTTATCATGCTAGGATTAGCAGGAAAAAGCAAAAAATTTCAGAATTGCACCGTGCAATGTGGAGATATTACTGTTTGTGCATTTACAATATTCATTGATTTTTGCCATTGAAAAACATGTTTTTCATATACCAGAAATGTTTGAAGCTACTGACTGAATGAAAGGAGCTGGCATCTCACTCTCTTTGAATCTTCTTTATCATGCTAGGATTAGCAGGAAAAAGCAAAAAATTTCAGAATTGCACCTTGCAATGTGGAGATATTACTGTTTGTGCATTTACAATATTCATTGATTTTTGCCATTGAAAAACATGTTTTTCATATACCAGAAATGTTTGAAGCTACTGACTGAATGAAAGGAGCTGGCATCTCACTCTCTTTGAATCTTCTTTATCATGCTAGGATTAACAGGAAAAAGCTAAAAATTTCAGAATTGCACCTTGCAATGTGGAGATATTACTGTTTGTGCATTTACAATATTCATTGATTTTTGCCATTGAAAAACGTCCAGAAATGTTTGAAGCTACTGACTGAATGAAAGGAGCTGGCATCTCACTCTCTTTGAATCTTCTTTATCATGCTAGGATTAGCAGGAAAAAGCAAAAAATTTCAGAATTGCACCTTGCAATGTGGAGATATTACTGTTTGTGCATTTACAATATTCATTGATTTTTGCCATTGAAAAACATGTTTTTCATATACCAGAAATGTTTGAAGCTACTGACTGAATGAAAGGAGCTGGCATCTCACTCTCTTTGAATCTTCTTTATCATGCTAGGATTAACAGGAAAAAGCTAAAAATTTCAGAATTGCACCGTGCAATGTGGAGATATTACTGTTTGTGCATTTACAATTTTCATTGATTTTTGCCATTGAAAAACGTCCAGAAATGTTTGAAGCTACTGACTGAATGAAAGGAGCTGGCATCTCACTCTCTTTGAATCTTCTTTATCATGCTAGGATTAGCAGGAAAAAGCAAAAAAATTCAGAATTGCACCTTGCAATGTGGAGATATTACTGTTTGTGCATTTACAATATTCATTGATTTTTGCCATTGAAAAACATGTTTTTCATATACCAGAAATGTTTGAAGCTACTGACTGAATGAGAGGAGCTGGCATCTCACTCTCTTTGAATCTTCTTTATCATGCTAGGATTAACAGGAAAAAGCTAAAAATTTCAGAATTGCACCTTGCAATGTGGAGATATTACTGTTTGTGCATTTACAATATTCATTGATTTTTGCCATTGAAAAACGTCCAGAAATGTTTGAAGCTACTGACTGAATGAAAGGAGCTGGCATCTCACTCTCTTTGAATCTTCTTTATCATGCTAGGATTAGCAGGAAAAAGCAAAAAATTTCAGAATTGCACCTTGCAATGTGGAGATATTACTGTTTGTGCATTTACAATATTCATTGATTTTTGCCATTGAAAAACATGTTTTTCATATACCAGAAATGTTTGAAGCTACTGACTGAATGAAAGGAGCTGGCATCTCACTCTCTTTGAATCTTCTTTATCATGCTAGGATTAACAGGAAAAAGCTAAAAATTTCAGAATTGCACCGTGCAATGTGGAGATATTACTGTTTGTGCATTTACAATATTCATTGATTTTTGCCATTGAAAAACATGTTTTTCATATACCAGAAATGTTTGAAGCTACTGACTGAATGAAAGGAGCTGGCATCTCACTCTCTTTGAATCTTCTTTATCATGCTAGGATTAGCAGGAAAAAGCAAAAAATTTCAGAATTGCACCTTGCAATGTGGAGATATTACTGTTTGTGCATTTACAATATTCATTGATTTTTGCCATTGAAAAACATGTTTTTCATATACCAGAAATGTTTGAAGCTACTGACTGAATGAAAGGAGCTGGCATCTCACTCTCTTTGAATCTTCTTTATCATGCTAGGATTAACAGGAAAAAGCTAAAAATTTCAGAATTGCACCTTGCAATGTGGAGATATTACTGTTTGTGCATTTACAATATTCATTGATTTTTGCCATTGAAAAACATGTTTTTCATATACCAGAAATGTTTGAAGCTACTGACTGAATGAAAGGAGCTGGCATCTCACTCTCTTTGAATCTTCTTTATCATGCTAGGATTAGCAGGAAAAAGCAAAAAATTTCAGAATTGCACCTTGCAATGTGGAGATATTACTGTTTGTGCATTTACAATATTCATTGATTTTTGCCATTGAAAAACGTCCAGAAATGTTTGAAGCTACTGACTGAATGAAAGGAGCTGGCATCTCACTCTCTTTGAATCTTCTTTATCATGCTAGGATTAGCAGGAAAAAGCAAAAAATTTCAGAATTGCACCGTGCAATGTAGAGATATTACTGTTTGTGCATTTACAATATTCATTGATTTTTGCCATTGAAAAACATGTTTTTCATATACCAGAAATGTTTGAAGCTACTGACTGAATGAAAGGAGCTGGCATCTCACTCTCTTTGAATCTTCTTTATCATGCTAGGATTAACAGGAAAAAGCAAAAAATTTCAGAATTGCACCGTGCAATGTGGAGATATTACTGTTTGTGCATTTACAATATTCATTGATTTTTGCCATTGAAAAACATGTTTTTCATATACCAGAAATGTTTGAAGCTACTGACTGAATGAAAGGAGATGGCATCTCACTCTCTTTGAATCTTCTTTATCATGCTAGGATTAGCAGGAAAAAGCTAAAAATTTCAGAATTGCACCTTGCAATGTGGAGATATTACTGTTTGTGCATTTACAATATTCATTGATTTTTGCCATTGAAAAACATGTTTTTCATATACCAGAAATGTTTGAAGCTACTGACTGAATGAAAGGAGCTGGCATCTCACTCTCTTTGAATCTTCTTTATCATGCTAGGATTAACAGGAAAAAGCTAAAAATTTCAGAATTGCACCTTGCAATGTGGAGATATTACTGTTTGTGCATTTACAATATTCATTGATTTTTGCCATTGAAAAACGTCCAGAAATGTTTGAAGCTACTGACTGAATGAAAGGAGCTGGCATCTCACTCTCTTTGAATCTTCTTTATCATGCTAGGATTAACAGGAAAAAGCTAAAAATTTCAGAATTGCACCTTGCAATGTGGAGATATTACTGTTTGTGCATTTACAATATTCATTGATTTTTGCCATTGAAAAACATGTTTTTCATATACCAGAAATGTTTGAAGCTACTGACTGAATGAAAGGAGCTGGCATCTCACTCTCTTTGAATCTTCTTTATCATGCTAGGATTAGCAGGAAAAAGCTAAAAATTTCAGAATTGCACCGTGCAATGTGGAGATATTACTGTTTGTGCATTTACAATATTCATTGATTTTTGCCATTGAAAAACGTCCAGAAATGTTTGAAGCTACTGACTGAATGAAAGGAGCTGGCATCTCACTCTCTTTGAATCTTTATCATGCTAGGATTAGCAGGAAAAAGCTAAAAATTTCAGAATTGCACCTTGCAATGTGGAGATATTACTGTTTGTGCATTTACAATATTCATTGATTTTTGCCATTGAAAAACATGTTTTTCATATACCAGAAATGTTTGAAGCTACTGACTGAATGAAAGGAGCTGGCATCTCACTCTCTTTGAATCTTCTTTATCATGCTAGGATTAGCAGGAAAAAGCTAAAAATTTCAGAATTGCACCTTGCAATGTGGAGATATTACTGTTTGTGCATTTACAATATTCATTGATTTTTGCCATTGAAAAACATGTTTTTCATATACCAGAAATGTTTGAAGCTACTGACTGAATGAAAGGAGCTGGCATCTCACTCTCTTTGAATCTTCTTTATCATGCTAGGATTAACAGGAAAAAGCTAAAAATTTCAGAATTGCACCGTGCAATGTGGAGATATTACTGTTTGTGCATTTACAATATTCATTGATTTTTGCCATTGAAAAACGTCCAGAAATGTTTGAAGCTACTGACTGAATGAAAGGAGCTGGCATCTCACTCTCTTTGAATCTTCTTTATCATGCTAGGATTAGCAGGAAAAAGCAAAAAATTTCAGAATTGCACCGTGCAATGTGGAGATATTACTGTTTGTGCATTTACAATATTCATTGATTTTTGCCATTGAAAAACATGTTTTTCATATACCAGAAATGTTTGAAGTTACTGACTGAATGAAAGGAGCTGGCATCTCACTCTCTTTGAATCTTCTTTATCATGCTAGGATTAACAGGAAAAAGCTAAAAATTTCAGAATTGCACCTTGCAATGTGGAGATATTACTGTTTGTGCATTTACAATATTCATTGATTTTTGCCATTGAAAAACATGTTTTTCATATACCAGAAATGTTTGTAGCTACTGACTGAATGAAAGGAGCTGGCATCTCACTCTCTTTGAATCTTCTTTATCATGCTAGGATTAACAGGAAAAAGCAAAAAATTTCAGAATTGCACCTTGCAATGTGGAGATATTACTGTTTGTGCATTTACAATATTCATTGATTTTTGCCATTGAAAAACATGTTTTTCATATACCAGAAATGTTTGAAGCTACTGACTGAATGAAAGGAGCTGGCATCTCACTCTCTTTGAATCTTCTTTATCATGCTAGGATTAACAGGAAAAAGCAAAAAATTTCAGAATTGCACCGTGCAATGTGGAGATATTACTGTTTGTGCATTTACAATATTCATTGATTTTTGCCATTGAAAAACATGTTTTTCATATACCAGAAATGTTTGAAGCTACTGACTGAATGAAAGGAGCTGGCATCTCACTCTCTTTGAATCTTCTTTATCATGCTAGGATTAACAGGAAAAAGCAAAAAATTTCAGAATTGCACCTTGCAATGTGGAGATATTACTGTTTGTGCATTTACAATATTCATTGATTTTTGCCATTGAAAAACGTCCAGAAATGTTTGAAGCTACTGACTGAATGAAAGGAGCTGGCATCTCACTCTCTTTGAATCTTCTTTATCATGCTAGGATTAACAGGAAAAAGCAAAAAATTTCAGAATTGCACCGTGCAATGTGGAGATATTACTGTTTGTGCATTTACAATATTCATTGATTTTTGCCATTGAAAAACGTCCAGAAATGTTTGAAGCTACTGACTGAATGAAAGGAGCTGGCATCTCACTCTCTTTGAATCTTCTTTATCATGCTAGGATTAGCAGGAAAAAGCAAAAAATTTCAGAATTGCACGGTGCAATGTGGAGATATTACTGTTTGTGCATTTACAATATTCATTGATTTTTGCCATTGAAAAACATGTTTTTCATATACCAGAAATGTTTGAAGCTACTGACTGAATGAAAGGAGCTGGCATCTCACTCTCTTTGAATCTTCTTTATCATGCTAGGATTAGCAGGAAAAAGCTAAAAATTTCAGAATTGCACCGTGCAATGTGGAGATATTACTGTTTGTGCATTTACAATATTCATTGATTTTTGCCATTGAAAAACATGTTTTTCATATACCAGAAATGTTTGAAGCTACTGACTGAATGAAAGGAGCTGGCATCTCACTCTCTTTGAATCTTCTTTATCATGCTAGGATTAGCAGGAAAAAGCAAAAAATTTCAGAATTGCACCGTGCAATGTGGAGATATTACTGTTTGTGCATTTACAATATTCATTGATTTTTGCCATTGAAAAACGTCCAGAAATGTTTGAAGCTACTGACTGAATGAAAGGAGCTGGCATCTCACTCTCTTTGAATCTTCTTTATCATGCTAGGATTAGCAGGAAAAAGCAAAAAATTTCAGAATTGCACCGTGCAATGTGGAGATATTACTGTTTGTGCATTTACAATATTCATTGATTTTTGCCATTGAAAAACGTCCAGAAATGTTTGAAGCTACTGACTGAATGAAAGGAGCTGGCATCTCACTCTCTTTGAATCTTCTTTATCATGCTAGGATTAACAGGAAAAAGCAAAAAATTTCAGAATTGCACCGTGCAATGTGGAGATATTACTGTTTGTGCATTTACAATATTCATTGATTTTTGCCATTGAAAAACATGTTTTTCATATACCAGAAATGTTTGAAGCTACTGACTGAATGAAAGGAGCTGGCATCTCACTCTCTTTGAATCTTCTTTATCATGCTAGGATTAACAGGAAAAAGCAAAAAATTTCAGAATTGCACCTTGCAATGTGGAGATATTACTGTTTGTGCATTTACAATATTCATTGATTTTTGCCATTGAAAAACGTCCAGAAATGTTTGAAGCTACTGACTGAATGAAAGGAGCTGGCATCTCACTCTCTTTGAATCTTCTTTATCATGCTAGGATTAACAGGAAAAAGCAAAAAATTTCAGAATTGCACCGTGCAATGTGGAGATATTACTGTTTGTGCATTTACAATATTCATTGATTTTTGCCATTGAAAAACGTCCAGAAATGTTTGAAGCTACTGACTGAATGAAAGGAGCTGGCATCTCACTCTCTTTGAATCTTCTTTATCATGCTAGGATTAACAGGAAAAAGCAAAAAATTTCAGAATTGCACCTTGCAATGTGGAGATATTACTGTTTGTGCATTTACAATATTCATTGATTTTTGCCATTGAAAAACGTCCAGAAATGTTTGAAGCTACTGACTGAATGAAAGGAGCTGGCATCTCACTCTCTTTGAATCTTCTTTATCATGCTAGGATTAACAGGAAAAAGCAAAAAATTTCAGAATTGCACCGTGCAATGTGGAGATATTACTGTTTGTGCATTTACAATATTCATTGATTTTTGCCATTGAAAAACATGTTTTTCATATACCAGAAATGTTTGAAGCTACTGACTGAATGAAAGGAGCTGGCATCTCACTCTCTTTGAATCTTCTTTATCATGCTAGGATTAGCAGGAAAAAGCAAAAAATTTCAGAATTGCACCGTGCAATGTGGAGATATTACTGTTTGTGCATTTACAATATTCATTGATTTTTGCCATTGAAAAACGTCCAGAAATGTTTGAAGCTACTGACTGAATGAAAGGAGCTGGCATCTCACTCTCTTTGAATCTTCTTTATCATGCTAGGATTAACAGGAAAAAGCAAAAAATTTCAGAATTGCACCGTGCAATGTGGAGATATTACTGTTTGTGCATTTACAATATTCATTGATTTTTGCCATTGAAAAACATGTTTTTCATATACCAGAAATGTTTGAAGCTACTGACTGAATGAAAGGAGCTGGCATCTCACTCTCTTTGAATCTTCTTTATCATGCTAGGATTAACAGGAAAAAGCAAAAAATTTCAGAATTGCACCGTGCAATGTGGAGATATTACTGTTTGTGCATTTACAATATTCATTGATTTTTGCCATTGAAAAACATGTTTTTCATATACCAGAAATGTTTGAAGCTACTGACTGAATGAAAGGAGCTGGCATCTCACTCTCTTTGAATCTTCTTTATCATGCTAGGATTAGCAGGAAAAAGCAAAAAATTTCAGAATTGCACCGTGCAATGTGGAGATATTACTGTTTGTGCATTTACAATATTCATTGATTTTTGCCATTGAAAAACGTCCAGAAATGTTTGAAGCTACTGACTGAATGAAAGGAGCTGGCATCTCACTCTCTTTGAATCTTCTTTATCATGCTAGGATTAACAGGAAAAAGCTAAAAATTTCAGAATTGCACCGTGCAATGTGGAGATATTACTGTTTGTGCATTTACAATATTCATTGATTTTTGCCATTGAAAAACGTCCAGAAATGTTTGAAGCTACTGACTGAATGAAAGGAGCTGGCATCTCACTCTCTTTGAATCTTCTTTATCATGCTAGTATTAACAGGAAAAAGCTAAAAATTTCATAATTGCACCGTGCAATGTGGAGATATTACTGTTTGTGCATTTACAATATTCATTGATTTTTGCCATTGAAAAACGTCCAGAAATGTTTGAAGCTACTGACTGAATGAAAGGAGCTGGCATCTCACTCTCTTTGAATCTTCTTTATCATGCTAGGATTAGCAGGAAAAAGCAAAAAATTTCAGAATTGCACCGTGCAATGTGGAGATATTACTGTTTGTGCATTTACAATATTCATTGATTTTTGCCATTGAAAAACATGTTTTTCATATACCAGAAATGATTGAAGCTACTGACTGAATGAAAGGAGCTGGCATCTCACTCTCTTTGAATCTTCTTTATCATGCTAGGATTAACAGGAAAAAGCTAAAAATTTCAGAATTGCACCGTGCAATGTGGAGATATTACTGTTTGTGCATTTACAATATTCATTGATTTTTGCCATTGAAAAACATGTTTTTCATATACCAGAAATGTTTGAAGCTACTGACTGAATGAAAGGAGCTGGCATCTCACTCTCTTTGAATGTTCTTTATCATGCTAGGATTAACAGGAAAAAGCTAAAAATTTCAGAATTGCACCGTGCAATGTGGAGATATTACTGTTTGTGCATTTACAATATTCATTGATTTTTGCCATTGAAAAACATGTTTTTCATATACCAGAAATGTTTGAAGCTACTGACTGAATGAAAGGAGCTGGCATCTCACTCTCTTTGAATCTTCTTTATCATGCTAGGATTAGCAGGAAAAAGCAAAAAATTTCAGAATTGCACCGTGCAATGTGGAGATATTACTGTTTGTGCATTTACAATATTCATTGATTTTTGCCATTGAAAAACATGTTTTTCATATACCAGAAATGTTTGAAGCTACTGACTGAATGAAAGGAGCTGGCATCTCACTCTCTTTGAATCTTCTTTATCATGCTAGGATTAGCAGGAAAAAGCAAAAAATTTCAGAATTGCACCTTGCAATGTGGAGATATTACTGTTTGTGCATTTACAATATTCATTGATTTTTGCCATTGAAAAACATGTTTTTCATATACCAGAAATGTTTGAAGCTACTGACTGAATGAAAGGAGCTGGCATCTCACTCTCTTTGAATCTTCTTTATCATGCTAGGATTAGCAGGAAAAAGCTAAAAATTTCAGAATTGCACCGTGCAATGTGGAGATATTACTGTTTGTGCATTTACAATATTCATTGATTTTTGCCATTGAAAAACATGTTTTTCATATACCAGAAATGTTTGAAGCTACTGACTGAATGAAAGGAGCTGGCATCTCACTCTCTGAATCTTCTTTATCATGCTAGGATTAGCAGGAAAAAGCTAAAAATTTCAGAATTGCACCGTGCAATGTGGAGATATTACTGTTTGTGCATTTACAATATTCATTGATTTTTGCCATTGAAAAACATGTTTTTCATATACCAGAAATGTTTGAAGCTACTGACTGAATGAAAGGAGCTGGCATCTCACTCTCTTTGAATCTTCTTTATCATGCTAGGATTAGCAGGAAAAAGCAAAAAATTTCAGAATTGCACCGTGCAATGTGGAGATATTACTGTTTGTGCATTTACAATATTCATTGATTTTTGCCATTGAAAAACATGTTTTTCATATACCAGAAATGTTTGAAGCTACTGACTGAATGAAAGGAGCTGGCATCTCACTCTCTTTGAATCTTCTTTATCATGCTAGGATTAGCAGGAAAAAGCAAAAAATTTCAGAATTGCACCGTGCAATGTGGAGATATTACTGTTTCTGCATTTACAATATTCATTGATTTTTGCCATTGAAAAACGTCCAGAAATGTTTGAAGCTACTGACTGAATGAAAGGAGCTGGCATCTCACTCTCTTTGAATCTTCTTTATCATGCTAGGATTAGCAGGAAAAAGCAAAAAATTTCAGAATTGCACCATGCAATGTGGAGATATTACTGTTTGTGCATTTACAATATTCATTGATTTTTGCCATTGAAAAACATGTTTTTCATATACCAGAAATGTTTGAAGCTACTGACTGAATGAAAGGAGCTGGCATCTCACTCTCTTTGAATCTTCTTTATCATGCTAGGATTAACAGGAAAAAGCTAAAAATTTCAGAATTGCACCTTGCAATGTGGAGATATTACTGTTTGTGCATTTACAATATTCATTGATTTTTGCCATTGAAAAACATGTTTTTCATATACCAGAAATGTTTGAAGCTACTGACTGAATGAAAGGAGCTGGCATCTCACTCTCTTTGAATCTTCTTTATCATGCTAGGATTAACAGGAAAAAGCAAAAAATTTCAGAATTGCACCTTGCAATGTGGAGATATTACTGTTTGTGCATTTACAATATTCATTGATTTTTGCCATTGAAAAACATGTTTTTCATATACCAGAAATGTTTGAAGCTACTGACTGAATGAAAGGAGCTGGCATCTCACTCTCTTTGAATCTTCTTTATCATGCTAGGATTAACAGGAAAAAGCTAAAAATTTCAGAATTGCACCGTGCAATGTGGAGATATTACTGTTTGTGCATTTACAATATTCATTGATTTTTGCCATTGAAAAACATGTTTTTCATATACCAGAAATGTTTGAAGCTACTGACTGAATGAAAGGAGCTGGCATCTCACTCTCTTTGAATCTTCTTTATCATGCTAGGATTAGCAGGAAAAAGCTAAAAATTTCAGAATTGCACCTTGCAATGTGGAGATATTACTGTTTGTGCATTTACAATATTCATTGATTTTTGCCATTGAAAAACATGTTTTTCATATACCAGAAATGTTTGAAGCTACTGACTGAATGAAAGGAGCTGGCATCTCACTCTCTTTGAATCTTCTTTATCATGCTAGGATTAACAGGAAAAAGCAAAAAATTTCAGAATTGCACCTTGCAATGTGGAGATATTACTGTTTGTGCATTTACAATATTCATTGATTTTTGCCATTGAAAAACATGTTTTTCATATACCAGAAATGTTTGAAGCTACTGACTGAATGAAAGGAGCTGGCATCTCACTCTCTTTGAATCTTCTTTATCATGCTAGGATTAGCAGGAAAAAGCAAAAAATTTCAGAATTGCACCGTGCAATGTGGAGATATTACTGTTTGTGCATTTACAATATTCATTGATTTTTGCCATTGAAAAACGTCCAGAAATGTTTGAAGCTACTGACTGAATGAAAGGAGCTGGCATCTCACTCTCTTTGAATCTTCTTTATCATGCTAGGATTAGCAGGAAAAAGCAAAAAATTTCAGAATTGCACCGTGCAATGTGGAGATATTACTGTTTGTGCATTTACAATATTCATTGATTTTTGCCATTGAAAAACGTCCAGAAATGTTTGAAGCTACTGACTGAATGAAAGGAGCTGGCATCTCACTCTCTTTGAATCTTCTTTATCATGCTAGGATTAACAGGAAAAAGCAAAAAATTTCAGAATTGCACCGTGCAATGTGGAGATATTACTGTTTGTGCATTTACAATATTCATTGATTTTTGCCATTGAAAAACATGTTTTTCATATACCAGAAATGTTTGAAGCTACTGACTGAATGAAAGGAGCTGGCATCTCACTCTCTTTGAATCTTCTTTATCATGCTAGGATTAACAGGAAAAAGCAAAAAATTTCAGAATTGCACCTTGCAATGTGGAGATATTACTGTTTGTGCATTTACAATATTCATTGATTTTTGCCATTGAAAAACGTCCAGAAATGTTTGAAGCTACTGACTGAATGAAAGGAGCTGGCATCTCACTCTCTTTGAATCTTCTTTATCATGCTAGGATTAACAGGAAAAAGCAAAAAATTTCAGAATTGCACCGTGCAATGTGGAGATATTACTGTTTGTGCATTTACAATATTCATTGATTTTTGCCATTGAAAAACGTCCAGAAATGTTTGAAGCTACTGACTGAATGAAAGGAGCTGGCATCTCACTCTCTTTGAATCTTCTTTATCATGCTAGGATTAGCAGGAAAAAGCAAAAAATTTCAGAATTGCACCGTGCAATGTGGAGATATTACTGTTTGTGCATTTACAATATTCATTGATTTTTGCCATTGAAAAACGTCCAGAAATGTTTGAAGCTACTGACTGAATGAAAGGAGCTGGCATCTCACTCTCTTTGAATCTTCTTTATCATGCTAGGATTAGCAGGAAAAAGCAAAAAATTTCAGAATTGCACCGTGCAATGTGGAGATATTACTGTTTGTGCATTTACAATATTCATTGATTTTTGCCATTGAAAAACATGTTTTTCATATACCAGAAATGTTTGAAGCTACTGACTGAATGAAAGGAGCTGGCATCTCACTCTCTTTGAATCTTCTTTATCATGCTAGGATTAGCAGGAAAAAGCAAAAAATTTCAGAATTGCACCGTGCAATGTGGAGATATTACTGTTTGTGCATTTACAATATTCATTGATTTTTGCCATTGAAAAACGTCCAGAAATGTTTGAAGCTACTGACTGAATGAAAGGAGCTGGCATCTCACTCTCTTTGAATCTTCTTTATCATGCTAGGATTAACAGGAAAAAGCAAAAAATTTCAGAATTGCACCGTGCAATGTGGAGATATTACTGTTTGTGCATTTACAATATTCATTGATTTTTGCCATTGAAAAACATGTTTTTCATATACCAGAAATGTTTGAAGCTACTGACTGAATGAAAGGAGCTGGCATCTCACTCTCTTTGAATCTTCTTTATCATGCTAGGATTAACAGGAAAAAGCAAAAAATTTCAGAATTGCACCGTGCAATGTGGAGCTATTACTGTTTGTGCATTTACAATATTCATTGATTTTTGCCATTGAAAAACATGTTTTTCATATACCAGAAATGTTTGAAGCTACTGACTGAATGAAAGGAGCTGGCATCTCACTCTCTTTGAATCTTCTTTATCATGCTAGGATTAGCAGGAAAAAGCAAAAAATTTCAGAATTGCACCGTGCAATGTGGAGATATTACTGTTTGTGCATTTACAATATTCATTGATTTTTGCCATTGAAAAACGTCCAGAAATGTTTGAAGCTACTGACTGAATGAAAGGAGCTGGCATCTCACTCTCTTTGAATCTTCTTTATCATGCTAGGATTAGCAGGAAAAAGCAAAAAATTTCAGAATTGCACCGTGCAATGTGGAGATATTACTGTTTGTGCATTTACAATATTCATTGATTTTTGCCATTGAAAAACATGTTTTTCATATACCAGAAATGTTTGAAGCTACTGACTGAATGAAAGGAGCTGGCATCTCACTCTCTTTGAATCTTCTTTATCATGCTAGGATTAACAGGAAAAAGCTAAAAATTTCAGAATTGCACCTTGCAATGTGGAGATATTACTGTTTGTGCATTTACAATATTCATTGATTTTTGCCATTGAAAAACATGTTTTTCATATACCAGAAATGTTTGAAGCTACTGACTGAATGAAAGGAGCTGGCATCTCATTCTCTTTGAATCTTCTTTATCATGCTAGGATTAACAGGAAAAAGCAAAAAATTTCAGAATTGCACCTTGCAATGTGGAGATATTACTGTTTGTGCATTTACAATATTCATTGATTTTTGCCATTGAAAAACATGTTTTTCATATACCAGAAATGTTTGAAGCTACTGACTGAATGAAAGGAGCTGGCATCTCACTCTCTTTGAATCTTCTTTATCATGCTAGGATTAATAGGAAAAAGCTAAAAATTTCAGAATTGCACCGTGCAATGTGGAGATATTACTGTTTGTGCATTTACAATATTCATTGATTTTTGCCATTGAAAAACATGTTTTTCATATACCAGAAATGTTTGAAGCTACTGACTGAATGAAAGGAGCTGGCATCTCACTCTCTTTGAATCTTCTTTATCATGCTAGGATTAACAGGAAAAAGCTAAAAATTTCAGAATTGCACCTTGCAATGTGGAGATATTACTGTTTGTGCATTTACAATATTCATTGATTTTTGCCATTGAAAAACGTCCAGAAATGTTTGAAGCTACTGACTGAATGAAAGGAGCTGGCATCTCACTCTCTTTGAATCTTCTTTATCATGCTAGGATTAACAGGAAAAAGCAAAAAATTTCAGAATTGCACCGTGCAATGTGGAGATATTACTGTTTGTGCATTTACAATATTCATTGATTTTTGCCATTGAAAAACATGTTTTTCATATACCAGAAATGTTTGAAGCTACTGACTGAATGAAAGGAGCTGGCATCTCACTCTCTTTGAATCTTCTTTATCATGCTAGGATTAACAGGAAAAAGCTAAAAATTTCAGAATTGCACCGTGCAATGTGGAGATATTACTGTTTGTGCATTTACAATATTCATTGATTTTTGCCATTGAAAAACGTCCAGAAATGTTTGAAGCTACTGACTGAATGAAAGGAGCTGGCATCTCACTCTCTTTGAATCTTCTTTATCATGCTAGGATTAACAGGAAAAAGCTAAAAATTTCAGAATTGCACCGTGCAATGTGGAGATATTACTGTTTGTGCATTTACAATATTCATTGATTTTTGCCATTGAAAAACGTCCAGAAATGTTTGAAGCTACTGACTGAATGAAAGGAGCTGGCATCTCACTCTCTTTGAATCTTCTTTATCATGCTAGTATTAACAGGAAAAAGCTAAAAATTTCATAATTGCACCGTGCAATGTGGAGATATTACTGTTTGTGCATTTACAATATTCATTGATTTTTGCCATTGAAAAACGTCCAGAAATGTTTGAAGCTACTGACTGAATGAAAGGAGCTGGCATCTCACTCTCTTTGAATCTTCTTTATCATGCTAGGATTAGCAGGAAAAAGCAAAAAATTTCAGAATTGCACCGTGCAATGTGGAGATATTACTGTTTGTGCATTTACAATATTCATTGATTTTTGCCATTGAAAAACATGTTTTTCATATACCAGAAATGATTGAAGCTACTGACTGAATGAAAGGAGCTGGCATCTCACTCTCTTTGAATCTTCTTTATCATGCTAGGATTAACAGGAAAAAGCTAAAAATTTCAGAATTGCACCGTGCAATGTGGAGATATTACTGTTTGTGCATTTACAATATTCATTGATTTTTGCCATTGAAAAACATGTTTTTCATATACCAGAAATGTTTGAAGCTACTGACTGAATGAAAGGAGCTGGCATCTCACTCTCTTTGAATCTTCTTTATCATGCTAGGATTAACAGGAAAAAGCTAAAAATTTCAGAATTGCACCGTGCAATGTGGAGATATTACTGTTTGTGCATTTACAATATTCATTGATTTTTGCCATTGAAAAACATGTTTTTCATATACCAGAAATGTTTGAAGCTACTGACTGAATGAAAGGAGCTGGCATCTCACTCTCTTTGAATCTTCTTTATCATGCTAGGATTAGCAGGAAAAAGCAAAAAATTTCAGAATTGCACCGTGCAATGTGGAGATATTACTGTTTGTGCATTTACAATATTCATTGATTTTTGCCATTGAAAAACATGTTTTTCATATACCAGAAATGTTTGAAGCTACTGACTGAATGAAAGGAGCTGGCATCTCACTCTCTTTGAATCTTCTTTATCATGCTAGGATTAGCAGGAAAAAGCAAAAAATTTCAGAATTGCACCTTGCAATGTGGAGATATTACTGTTTGTGCATTTACAATATTCATTGATTTTTGCCATTGAAAAACATGTTTTTCATATACCAGAAATGTTTGAAGCTACTGACTGAATGAAAGGAGCTGGCATCTCACTCTCTTTGAATCTTCTTTATCATGCTAGGATTAGCAGGAAAAAGCTAAAAATTTCAGAATTGCACCGTGCAATGTGGAGATATTACTGTTTGTGCATTTACAATATTCATTGATTTTTGCCATTGAAAAACATGTTTTTCATATACCAGAAATGTTTGAAGCTACTGACTGAATGAAAGGAGCTGGCATCTCACTCTCTGAATCTTCTTTATCATGCTAGGATTAGCAGGAAAAAGCTAAAAATTTCAGAATTGCACCGTGCAATGTGGAGATATTACTGTTTGTGCATTTACAATATTCATTGATTTTTGCCATTGAAAAACATGTTTTTCATATACCAGAAATGTTTGAAGCTACTGACTGAATGAAAGGAGCTGGCATCTCACTCTCTTTGAATCTTCTTTATCATGCTAGGATTAGCAGGAAAAAGCAAAAAATTTCAGAATTGCACCGTGCAATGTGGAGATATTACTGTTTGTGCATTTACAATATTCATTGATTTTTGCCATTGAAAAACATGTTTTTCATATACCAGAAATGTTTGAAGCTACTGACTGAATGAAAGGAGCTGGCATCTCACTCTCTTTGAATCTTCTTTATCATGCTAGGATTAGCAGGAAAAAGCAAAAAATTTCAGAATTGCACCGTGCAATGTGGAGATATTACTGTTTCTGCATTTACAATATTCATTGATTTTTGCCATTGAAAAACGTCCAGAAATGTTTGAAGCTACTGACTGAATGAAAGGAGCTGGCATCTCACTCTCTTTGAATCTTCTTTATCATGCTAGGATTAGCAGGAAAAAGCAAAAAATTTCAGAATTGCACCGTGCAATGTGGAGATATTACTGTTTGTGCATTTACAATATTCATTGATTTTTGCCATTGAAAAACATGTTTTTCATATACCAGAAATGTTTGAAGCTACTGACTGAATGAAAGGAGCTGGCATCTCACTCTCTTTGAATCTTCTTTATCATGCTAGGATTAACAGGAAAAAGCTAAAAATTTCAGAATTGCACCTTGCAATGTGGAGATATTACTGTTTGTGCATTTACAATATTCATTGATTTTTGCCATTGAAAAACATGTTTTTCATATACCAGAAATGTTTGAAGCTACTGACTGAATGAAAGGAGCTGGCATCTCACTCTCTTTGAATCTTCTTTATCATGCTAGGATTAACAGGAAAAAGCAAAAAATTTCAGAATTGCACCTTGCAATGTGGAGATATTACTGTTTGTGCATTTACAATATTCATTGATTTTTGCCATTGAAAAACATGTTTTTCATATACCAGAAATGTTTGAAGCTACTGACTGAATGAAAGGAGCTGGCATCTCACTCTCTTTGAATCTTCTTTATCATGCTAGGATTAACAGGAAAAAGCTAAAAATTTCAGAATTGCACCGTGCAATGTGGAGATATTACTGTTTGTGCATTTACAATATTCATTGATTTTTGCCATTGAAAAACATGTTTTTCATATACCAGAAATGTTTGAAGCTACTGACTGAATGAAAGGAGCTGGCATCTCACTCTCTTTGAATCTTCTTTATCATGCTAGGATTAACAGGAAAAAGCTAAAAATTTCAGAATTGCACCTTGCAATGTGGAGATATTACTGTTTGTGCATTTACAATATTCATTGATTTTTGCCATTGAAAAACGTCCAGAAATGTTTGAAGCTACTGACTGAATGAAAGGAGCTGGCATCTCACTCTCTTTGAATCTTCTTTATCATGCTAGGATTAGCAGGAAAAAGCAAAAAATTTCAGAATTGCACCGTGCAATGTGGAGATATTACTGTTTGTGCATTTACAATATTCATTGATTTTTGCCATTGAAAAACATGTTTTTCATATACCAGAAATGTTTGAAGCTACTGACTGAATGAAAGGAGCTGGCATCTCACTCTCTTTGAATCTTCTTTATCATGCTAGGATTAACAGGAAAAAGCTAAAAATTTCAGAATTGCACCTTGCAATGTGGAGATATTACTGTTTGTGCATTTACAATATTCATTGATTTTTGCCATTGAAAAACATGTTTTTCATATACCAGAAATGTTTGAAGCTACTGACTGAATGAAAGGAGCTGGCATCTCACTCTCTTTGAATCTTCTTTATCATGCTAGGATTAACAGGAAAAAGCAAAAAATTTCAGAATTGCACCTTGCAATGTGGAGATATTACTGTTTGTGCATTTACAATATTCATTGATTTTTGCCATTGAAAAACATGTTTTTCATATACCAGAAATGTTTGAAGCTACTGACTGAATGAAAGGAGCTGGCATCTCACTCTCTTTGAATCTTCTTTATCATGCTAGGATTAACAGGAAAAAGCTAAAAATTTCAGAATTGCACCGTGCAATGTGGAGATATTACTGTTTGTGCATTTACAATATTCATTGATTTTTGCCATTGAAAAACATGTTTTTCATATACCAGAAATGTTTGAAGCTACTGACTGAATGAAAGGAGCTGGCATCTCACTCTCTTTGAATCTTCTTTATCATGCTAGGATTAACAGGAAAAAGCTAAAAATTTCAGAATTGCACCTTGCAATGTGGAGATATTACTGTTTGTGCATTTACAATATTCATTGATTTTTGCCATTGAAAAACGTCCAGAAATGTTTGAAGCTACTGACTGAATGAAAGGAGCTGGCATCTCACTCTCTTTGAATCTTCTTTATCATGCTAGGATTAACAGGAAAAAGCAAAAAATTTCAGAATTGCACCGTGCAATGTGGAGATATTACTGTTTGTGCATTTACAATATTCCTTGATTTTTGCCATTGAAAAACATGTTTTTCATATACCAGAAATGTTTGAAGCTACTGACTGAATGAAAGGAGCTGGCATCTCACTCTCTTTGAATCTTCTTTATCATGCTAGGATTAACAGGAAAAAGCTAAAAATTTCAGAATTGCACCGTGCAATGTGGAGATATTACTGTTTGTGCATTTACAATATTCATTGATTTTTGCCATTGAAAAACGTCCAGAAATGTTTGAAGCTACTGACTGAATGAAAGGAGCTGGCATCTCACTCTCTTTGAATCTTCTTTATCATGCTAGGATTAACAGGAAAAAGCAAAAAATTTCAGAATTGCACCGTGCAATGTGGAGATATTACTGTTTGTGCATTTACAATATTCATTGATTTTTGCCATTGAAAAACGTCCAGAAATGTTTGAAGCTACTGACTGAATGAAAGGAGCTGGCATCTCACTCTCTTTGAATCTTCTTTATCATGCTAGTATTAACAGGAAAAAGCTAAAAATTTCATAATTGCACCGTGCAATGTGGAGATATTACTGTTTGTGCATTTACAATATTCATTGATTTTTGCCATTGAAAAACGTCCAGAAATGTTTGAAGCTACTGACTGAATGAAAGGAGCTGGCATCTCACTCTCTTTGAATCTTCTTTATCATGCTAGGATTAGCAGGAAAAAGCAAAAAATTTCAGAATTGCACCGTGCAATGTGGAGATATTACTGTTTGTGCATTTACAATATTCATTGATTTTTGCCATTGAAAAACATGTTTTTCATATACCAGAAATGTTTGAAGCTACTGACTGAATGAAAGGAGCTGGCATCTCACTCTCTTTGAATCTTCTTTATCATGCTAGGATTAACAGGAAAAAGCTAAAAATTTCAGAATTGCACCGTGCAATGTGGAGATATTACTGTTTGTGCATTTACAATATTCATTGATTTTTGCCATTGAAAAACATGTTTTTCATATACCAGAAATGTTTGAAGCTACTGACTGAATGAAAGGAGCTGGCATCTCACTCTCTTTGAATCTTCTTTATCATGCTAGGATTAACAGGAAAAAGCTAAAAATTTCAGAATTGCACCGTGCAATGTGGAGATATTACTGTTTGTGCATTTACAATATTCATTGATTTTTGCCATTGAAAAACATGTTTTTCATATACCAGAAATGTTTGAAGCTACTGACTGAATGAAAGGAGCTGGCATCTCACTCTCTTTGAATCTTCTTTATCATGCTAGGATTAGCAGGAAAAAGCAAAAAATTTCAGAATTGCACCGTGCAATGTGGAGATATTACTGTTTGTGCATTTACAATATTCATTGATTTTTGCCATTGAAAAACATGTTTTTCATATACCAGAAATGTTTGAAGCTACTGACTGAATGAAAGGAGCTGGCATCTCACTCTCTTTGAATCTTCTTTATCATGCTAGGATTAGCAGGAAAAAGCAAAAAATTTCAGAATTGCACCTTGCAATGTGGAGATATTACTGTTTGTGCATTTACAATATTCATTGATTTTTGCCATTGAAAAACATGTTTTTCATATACCAGAAATGTTTGAAGCTGCTGACTGAATGAAAGGAGCTGGCATCTCACTCTCTTTGAATCTTCTTTATCATGCTAGGATTAGCAGGAAAAAGCTAAAAATTTCAGAATTGCACCGTGCAATGTGGAGATATTACTGTTTGTGCATTTACAATATTCATTGATTTTTGCCATTGAAAAACATGTTTTTCATATACCAGAAATGTTTGAAGCTACTGACTGAATGAAAGGAGCTGGCATCTCACTCTCTGAATCTTCTTTATCATGCTAGGATTAGCAGGAAAAAGCTAAAAATTTCAGAATTGCACCGTGCAATGTGGAGATATTACTGTTTGTGCATTTACAATATTCATTGATTTTTGCCATTGAAAAACATGTTTTTCATATACCAGAAATGTTTGAAGCTACTGACTGAATGAAAGGAGCTGGCATCTCACTCTCTTTGAATCTTCTTTATCATGCTAGGATTAGCAGGAAAAAGCAAAAAATTTCAGAATTGCACCGTGCAATGTGGAGATATTACTGTTTGTGCATTTACAATATTCATTGATTTTTGCCATTGAAAAACATGTTTTTCATATACCAGAAATGTTTGAAGCTACTGACTGAATGAAAGGAGCTGGCATCTCACTCTCTTTGAATCTTCTTTATCATGCTAGGATTAGCAGGAAAAAGCAAAAAATTTCAGAATTGCACCGTGCAATGTGGAGATATTACTGTTTGTGCATTTACAATATTCATTGATTTTTGCCATTGAAAAACATGTTTTTCATATACCAGAAATGTTTGAAGCTACTGACTGAATGAAAGGAGCTGGCATCTCACTCTCTTTGAATCTTCTTTATCATGCTAGGATTAACAGGAAAAAGCTAAAAATTTCAGAATTGCACCGTGCAATGTGGAGATATTACTGTTTGTGCATTTACAATATTCATTGATTTTTGCCATTGAAAAACGTCCAGAAATGTTTGAAGCAACTGACTGAATGAAAGGAGCTGGCATCTCACTCTCTTTGAATCTTCTTTATCATGCTAGGATTAACAGGAAAAAGCAAAAAATTTCAGAATTGCACCGTGCAATGTGGAGATATTACTGTTTGTGCACTTACAATATTCATTGATTTTTGCCATTGAAAAACATGTTTTTCATATACCAGAAATGTTTGAAGCTACTGACTGAATGAAAGGAGCTGGCATCTCACTCTCTTTGAATCTTCTTTATCATGCTAGGATTAACAGGAAAAAGCAAAAAAATTCAGAATTGCACCGTGCAATGTGGAGATATTACTGTTTGTGCATTTACAATATTCATTGATTTTTGCCATTGAAAAACGTCCAGAAATGTTTGAAGCTACTGACTGAATGAAAGGAGCTGGCATCTCACTCTCTTTGAATCTTCTTTATCATGCTAGGATTAGCAGGAAAAAGCAAAAAATTTCAGAATTGCACCGTGCAATGTGGAGATATTACTGTTTGTGCATTTACAATATTCATTGATTTTTGCCATTGAAAAACATGTTTTTCATATACCAGAAATGTTTGAAGCTACTGACTGAATGAAAGGAGCTGGCATCTCACTCTCTTTGAATCTTCTTTATCATGCTAGGATTAGCAGGAAAAAGCAAAAAATTTCAGAATTGCACCGTGCAATGTGGAGATATTACTGTTTGTGCATTTACAATATTCATTGATTTTTGCCATTGAAAAACATGTTTTTCATATACCAGAAATGTTTGAAGCTACTGACTGAATGAAAGGAGCTGGCATCTCACTCTCTTTGAATCTTCTTTATCATGCTAGGATTAGCAGGAAAAAGCAAAAAATTTCAGAATTGCACCTTGCAATGTGGAGATATTACTGTTTGTGCATTTACAATATTCATTGATTTTTGCCATTGAAAAACATGTTTTTCATATACCAGAAATGTTTGAAGCTACTGACTGAATGAAAGGAGCTGGCATCTCACTCTCTTTGAATCTTCTTTATCATGCTAGGATTAGCAGGAAAAAGCAAAAAATTTCAGAATTGCACCTTGCAATGTGGAGATATTACTGTTTGTGCATTTACAATATTCATTGATTTTTGCCATTGAAAAACGTCCAGAAATGTTTGAAGCTACTGACTGAATGAAAGGAGCTGGCATCTCACTCTCTTTGAATCTTCTTTATCATGCTAGGATTAGCAGGAAAAAGCAAAAAATTTCAGAATTGCACCTTGCAATGTGGAGATATTACTGTTTGTGCATTTACAATATTCATTGATTTTTGCCATTGAAAAACGTCCAGAAATGTTTGAAGCTACTGACTGAATGAAAGGAGCTGGCATCTCACTCTCTTTGAATCTTCTTTATCATGCTAGGATTAGCAGGAAAAAGCAAAAAATTTCAGAATTGCACCGTGCAATGTGGAGATATTACTGTTTGTGCATTTACAATATTCATTGATTTTTGCCATTGAAAAACATGTTTTTCATATACCAGAAATGTTTGAAGCTACTGACTGAATGAAAGGAGCTGGCATCTCACTCTCTTTGAATCTTCTTTATCATGCTAGGATTAGCAGGAAAAAGCAAAAAATTTCAGAATTGCACCGTGCAATGTGGAGATATTACTGTTTGTGCATTTACAATATTCATTGATTTTTGCCATTGAAAAACATGTTTTTCATATACCAGAAATGTTTGAAGCTACTGACTGAATGAAAGGAGCTGGCATCTCACTCTCTTTGAATCTTCTTTATCATGCTAGGATTAACAGGAAAAAGCTAAAAATTTCAGAATTGCACCGTGCAATGTGGAGATATTACTGTTTGTGCATTTACAATATTCATTGATTTTTGCCATTGAAAAACATGTCTTTCATATACCAGAAATGTTTGAAGCTACTGACTGAATGAAAGGAGCTGGCATCTCACTCTCTTTGAATCTTCTTTATCATGCTAGGATTAGCAGGAAAAAGCTAAAAATTTCAGAATTGCACCTTGCAATGTGGAGATATTACTGTTTGTGCATTTACAATATTCATTGATTTTTGCCATTGAAAAACATGTTTTTCATATACCAGAAATGTTTGAAGCTACTGACTGAATGAAATGAGCTGGCATCTCACTCTCTTTGAATCTTCTTTATCATGCTAGGATTAGCAGGAAAAAGCAAAAAATTTCAGAATTGCACCGTGCAATGTGGAGATATTACTGTTTGTGCATTTACAATATTCATTGATTTTTGCCATTGAAAAACATGTTTTTCATATACCAGAAATGTTTGAAGCTACTGACTGAATGAAAGGAGCTGGCATCTCACTCTCTTTGAATCTTCTTTATCATGCTAGGATTAACAGGAAAAAGCTAAAAATTTCAGAATTGCACCTTGCAATGTGGAGATATTACTGTTTGTGCATTTACAATATTCATTGATTTTTGCCATTGAAAAACATGTTTTTCATATACCAGAAATGTTTGAAGCTACTGACTGAATGAAAGGAGCTGGCATCTCACTCTCTTTGAATCTTCTTTATCATGCTAGGATTAGCAGGAAAAAGCAAAAAATTTCAGAATTGCACCGTGCAATGTGGAGATATTACTGTTTGTGCATTTACAATATTCATTGATTTTTGCCATTGAAAAACATGTTTTTCATATACCAGAAATGTTTGAAGCTACTGACTGAATGAAAGGAGCTGGCATCTCACTCTCTTTGAATCTTCTTTATCATGCTAGGATTAACAGGAAAAAGCTAAAAATTTCAGAATTGCACCGTGCAATGTGGAGATATTACTGTTTGTGCATTTACAATATTCATTGATTTTTGCCATTGAAAAACATGTTTTTCATATACCAGAAATGTTTGAAGCTACTGACTGAATGAAAGGAGCTGGCATCTCACTCTCTTTGAATCTTCTTTATCATGCTAGGATTAGCAGGAAAAAGCAAAAAATTTCAGAATTGCACCTTGCAATGTGGAGATATTACTGTTTGTGCATTTACAATATTCATTGATTTTTGCCATTGAAAAACGTCCAGAAATGTTTGAAGCTACTGACTGAATGAAAGGAGCTGGCATCTCACTCTCTTTGAATCTTCTTTATCATGCTAGGATTAGCAGGAAAAAGCAAAAAATTTCAGAATTGCACCGTGCAATGTGGAGATATTACTCTTTGTGCATTTACAATATTCATTGATTTTTGCCATTGAAAAACGTCCAGAAATGTTTGAAGCTACTGACTGAATGAAAGGAGCTGGCATCTCACTCTCTTTGAATCTTCTTTATCATGCTAGGATTAGCAGGAAAAAGCAAAAAATTTCAGAATTGCACCGTGCAATGTGGAGATATTACTGTTTGTGCATTTACAATATTCATTGATTTTTGCCATTGAAAAACATGTTTTTCATATACCAGAAATGTTTGAAGCTACTGACTGAATGAAAGGAGCTGGCATCTCACTCTCTTTGAATCTTCTTTATCATGCTAGGATTAACAGGAAAAAGCAAAAAATTTCAGAATTGCACCGTGCAATGTGGAGATATTACTGTTTGTGCATTTACAATATTCATTGATTTTTGCCATTGAAAAACATGTTTTTCATATACCAGAAATGTTTGAAGCTACTGACTGAATGAAAGGAGCTGGCATCTCACTCTCTTTGAATCTTCTTTATCATGCTAGGATTAACAGGAAAAAGCTAAAAATTTCAGAATTGCACCGTGCAATGTGGAGATATTACTGTTTGTGCATTTACAATATTCATTGATTTTTGCCATTGAAAAACATGTTTTTCATATACCAGAAATGTTTGAAGCTACTGACTGAATGAAAGGAGCTGGCATCTCACTCTCTTTGAATCTTCTTTATCATGCTAGGATTAACAGGAAAAAGCAAAAAATTTCAGAATTGCACCTTGCAATGTGGAGATATTACTGTTTGTGCATTTACAATATTCATTGATTTTTGCCATTGAAAAACATGTTTTTCATATACCAGAAATGTTTGAAGCTACTGACTGAATGAAAGGAGCTGGCATCTCACTCTCTTTGAATCTTCTTTATCATGCTAGGATTAGCAGGAAAAAGCAAAAAATTTCAGAATTGCACCGTGCAATGTGGAGATATTACTGTTTGTGCATTTACAATATTCATTGATTTTTGCCATTGAAAAACATGTTTTTCATATACCAGAAATGTTTGAAGCTACTGACTGAATGAAAGGAGCTGGCATCTCACTCTCTTTGAATCTTCTTTATCATGCTAGGATTAGCAGGAAAAAGCAAAAAATTTCAGAATTGCACCTTGCAATGTGGAGATATTACTGTTTGTGCATTTACAATATTCATTGATTTTTGCCATTGAAAAACATGTTTTTCATATACCAGAAATGTTTGAAGCTACTGACTGAATGAAAGGAGCTGGCATCTCACTCTCTTTGAATCTTCTTTATCATGCTAGGATTAACAGGAAAAAGCAAAAAATTTCAGAATTGCACCTTGCAATGTGGAGATATTACTGTTTGTGCATTTACAATATTCATTGATTTTTGCCATTGAAAAACGTCCAGAAATGTTTGAAGCTACTGACTGAATGAAAGGAGCTGGCATCTCACTCTCTTTGAATCTTCTTTATCATGCTAGGATTAGCAGGAAAAAGCAAAAAATTTCAGAATTGCACCGTGCAATGTGGAGATATTACTGTTTGTGCATTTACAATATTCATTGATTTTTGCCATTGAAAAACATGTTTTTCATATACCAGAAATGTTTGAAGCTACTGACTGAATGAAAGGAGCTGGCATCTCACTCTCTTTGAATCTTCTTTATCATGCTAGGATTAACAGGAAAAAGCTAAAAATTTCAGAATTGCACCTTGCAATGTGGAGATATTACTGTTTGTGCATTTACAATATTCATTAATTTTTGCCATTGAAAAACATGTTTTTCATATACCAGAAATGTTTGAAGCTACTGACTGAATGAAAGGAGCTGGCATCTCACTCTCTTTGAATCTTCTTTATCATGCTAGGATTAACAGGAAAAAGCAAAAAATTTCAGAATTGCACCGTGCAATGTGGAGATATTACTGTTTGTGCATTTACAATATTCATTGATTTTTGCCATTGAAAAACATGTTTTTCATATACCAGAAATGTTTGAAGCTACTGACTGAATGAAAGGAGCTGGCATCTCACTCTCTTTGAATCTTCTTTATCATGCTAGGATTAGCAGGAAAAAGCAAAAAATTTCAGAATTGCACCGTGCAATGTGGAGATATTACTGTTTGTGCATTTACAATATTCATTGATTTTTGCCATTGAAAAACATGTTTTTCATATACCAGAAATGTTTGAAGCTACTGACTGAATGAAAGGAGCTGGCATCTCACTCTCTTTGAATCTTCTTTATCATGCTAGGATTAGCAGGAAAAAGCAAAAAATTTCAGAATTGCACCTTGCATTGTGGAGATATTACTGTTTGTGCATTTACAATATTCATTGATTTTTGCCATTGAAAAACATGTTTTTCATATACCAGAAATGTTTGAAGCTACTGACTGAATGAAAGGAGCTGGCATCTCACTCTCTTTGAATCTTCTTTATCATGCTAGGATTAACAGGAAAAAGCAAAAAATTTCAGAATTGCACCTTGCAATGTGGAGATATTACTGTTTGTGCATTTACAATATTCATTGATTTTTGCCATTGAAAAACGTCCAGAAATGTTTGAAGCTACTGACTGAATGAAAGGAGCTGGCATCTCACTCTCTTTGAATCTTCTTTATCATGCTAGGATTAGCAGGAAAAAGCAAAAAATTTCAGAATTGCACCGTGCAATGTGGAGATATTACTGTTTGTGCATTTACAATATTCATTGATTTTTGCCATTGAAAAACATGTTTTTCATATACCAGAAATGTTTGAAGCTACTGACTGAATGAAAGGAGCTGGCATCTCACTCTCTTTGAATCTTCTTTATCATGCTAGGATTAACAGGAAAAAGCTAAAAATTTCAGAATTGCACCTTGCAATGTGGAGATATTACTGTTTGTGCATTTACAATATTCATTAATTTTTGCCATTGAAAAACATGTTTTTCATATACCAGAAATGTTTGAAGCTACTGACTGAATGAAAGGAGCTGGCATCTCACTCTCTTTGAATCTTCTTTATCATGCTAGGATTAACAGGAAAAAGCAAAAAATTTCAGAATTGCACCGTGCAATGTGGAGATATTACTGTTTGTGCATTTACAATATTCATTGATTTTTGCCATTGAAAAACATGTTTTTCATATACCAGAAATGTTTGAAGCTACTGACTGAATGAAAGGAGCTGGCATCTCACTCTCTTTGAATCTTCTTTATCATGCTAGGATTAACAGGAAAAAGCTAAAAATTTCAGAATTGCACCGTGCAATGTGGAGATATTACTGTTTGTGCATTTACAATATTCATTGATTTTTGCCATTGAAAAACATGTTTTTCATATACCAGAAATGTTTGAAGCTACTGACTGAATGAAAGGAGCTGGCATCTCACTCTCTTTGAATCTTCTTTATCATGCTAGGATTAACAGGAAAAAGCAAAAAATTTCAGAATTGCACCGTGCAATGTGGAGATATTACTGTTTGTGCATTTACAATATTCATTGATTTTTGCCATTGAAAAACATGTTTTTCATATACCAGAAATGTTTGAAGCTACTGACTGAATGAAAGGAGCTGGCATCTCACTCTCTTTGAATCTTCTTTATCATGCTAGGATTAGCAGGAAAAAGCAAAAAATTTCAGAATTGCACCGTGCAATGTGGAGATATTACTGTTTGTGCATTTACAATATTCATTGATTTTTGCCATTGAAAAACATGTTTTTCATATACCAGAAATGTTTGAAGCTACTGACTGAATGAAAGGAGCTGGCATCTCACTCTCTTTGAATCTTCTTTATCATGCTAGGATTAGCAGGAAAAAGCAAAAAATTTCAGAATTGCACCTTGCAATGTGGAGATATTACTGTTTGTGCATTTACAATATTCATTGATTTTTGCCATTGAAAAACATGTTTTTCATATACCAGAAATGTTTGAAGCTACTGACTGAATGAAAGGAGCTGGCATCTCACTCTCTTTGAATCTTCTTTATCATGCTAGGATTAACAGGAAAAAGCAAAAAATTTCAGAATTGCACCTTGCAATGTGGAGATATTACTGTTTGTGCATTTACAATATTCATTGATTTTTGCCATTGAAAAACGTCCAGAAATGTTTGAAGCTACTGACTGAATGAAAGGAGCTGGCATCTCACTCTCTTTGAATCTTCTTTATCATGCTAGGATTAGCAGGAAAAAGCAAAAAATTTCTGAATTGCACCGTGCAATGTGGAGATATTACTGTTTGTGCATTTACAATATTCATTGATTTTTGCCATTGAAAAACATGTTTTTCATATACCAGAAATGTTTGAAGCTACTGACTGAATGAAAGGAGCTGGCATCTCACTCTCTTTGAATCTTCTTTATCATGCTAGGATTAACAGGAAAAAGCTAAAAATTTCAGAATTGCACCTTGCAATGTGGAGATATTACTGTTTGTGCATTTACAATATTCATTGATTTTTGCCATTGAAAAACATGTTTTTCATATACCAGAAATGTTTGAAGCTACTGACTGAATGAAAGGAGCTGGCATCTCACTCTCTTTGAATCTTCTTTATCATGCTAGGATTAACAGGAAAAAGCTAAAAATTTCAGAATTGCACCTTGCAATGTGGAGATATTACTGTTTGTGCATTTACAATATTCATTGATTTTTGCCATTGAAAAACATGTTTTTCATATACCAGAAATGTTTGAAGCTACTGACTGAATGAAAGGAGCTGGCATCTCACTCTCTTTGAATCTTCTTTATCATGCTAGGATTAACAGGAAAAAGCTAAAAATTTCAGAATTGCACCGTGCAATGTGGAGATATTACTGTTTGTGCATTTACAATATTCATTGATTTTTGCCATTGAAAAACATGTTTTTCATATACCAGAAATGTTTGAAGCTACTGACTGAATGAAAGGAGCTGGCATCTCACTCTCTTTGAATCTTCTTTATCATGCTAGGATTAGCAGGAAAAAGCTAAAAATTTCAGAATTGCACCGTGCAATGTGGAGATATTACTGTTTGTGCATTTACAATATTCATTGATTTTTGCCATTGAAAAACGTCCAGAAATGTTTGAAGCTACTGACTGAATGAAAGGAGCTGGCATCTCACTCTCTTTGAATCTTCTTTATCATGCTAGGATTAACAGGAAAAAGCTAAAAATTTCAGAATTGCACCGTGCAATGTGGAGATATTACTGTTTGTGCATTTACAATATTCATTGATTTTTGCCATTGAAAAACATGTTTTTCATATACCAGAAATGTTTGAAGCTACTGACTGAATGAAAGGAGCTGGCATCTCACTCTCTTTGAATCTTCTTTATCATGCTAGGATTAACAGGAAAAAGCTAAAAATTTCAGAATTGCACCTTGCAATGTGGAGATATTACTGTTTGTGCATTTACAATATTCATTGATTTTTGCCATTGAAAAACATGTTTTTCATATACCAGAAATGTTTGAAGCTACTGACTGAATGAAAGGAGCTGGCATCTCACTCTCTTTGAATCTTCTTTATCATGCTAGGATTAGCAGGAAAAAGCAAAAAATTTCAGAATTGCACCGTGCAATGTGGAGATATTACTGTTTGTGCATTTACAATATTCATTGATTTTTGCCATTGAAAAACATGTTTTTCATATACCAGAAATGTTTGAAGCTACTGACTGAATGAAAGGAGCTGGCATCTCACTCTCTTTGAATCTTCTTTATCATGCTAGGATTAACAGGAAAAAGCTAAAAATTTCAGAATTGCACCGTGCAATGTGGAGATATTACTGTTTGTGCATTTACAATATTCATTGATTTTTGCCATTGAAAAACGTCCAGAAATGTTTGAAGCTACTGACTGAATGAAAGGAGCTGGCATCTCACTCTCTTTGAATCTTCTTTATCATGCTAGGATTAGCAGGAAAAAGCAAAAAATTTCAGAATTGCACCGTGCAATGTGGAGATATTACTGTTTGTGCATTTACAATATTCATTGATTTTTGCCATTGAAAAACATGTTTTTCATATACCAGAAATGTTTGAAGCTACTGACTGAATGAAAGGAGCTGGCATCTCACTCTCTTTGAATCTTCTTTATCATGCTAGGATTAACAGGAAAAAGCTAAAAATTTCAGAATTGCACCGTGCAATGTGGAGATATTACTGTTTGTGCATTTACAATATTCATTGATTTTTGCCATTGAAAAACGTCCAGAAATGTTTGAAGCTACTGACTGAATGAAAGGAGCTGGCATCTCACTCTCTTTGAATCTTCTTTATCATGCTAGGATTAACAGGAAAAAGCTAAAAATTTCAGAATTGCACCTTGCAATGTGGAGATATTACTGTTTGTGCATTTACAATATTCATTGATTTTTGCCATTGAAAAACATGTTTTTCATATACCAGAAATGTTTGAAGCTACTGACTGAATGAAAGGAGCTGGCATCTCACTCTCTTTGAATCTTCTTTATCATGCTAGGATTAGCAGGAAAAAGCAAAAAATTTCAGAATTGCACCTTGCAATGTGGAGATATTACTGTTTGTGCATTTACAATATTCATTGATTTTTGCCATTGAAAAACGTCCAGAAATGTTTGAAGCTACTGACTGAATGAAAGGAGCTGGCATCTCACTCTCTTTGAATCTTCTTTATCATGCTAGGATTAACAGGAAAAAGCTAAAAATTTCAGAATTGCACCGTGCAATGTGGAGATATTACTGTTTGTGCATTTACAATATTCATTGATTTTTGCCATTGAAAAACATGTTTTTCATATACCAGAAATGTTTGAAGCTACTGACTGAATGAAAGGAGCTGGCATCTCACTCTCTTTGAATCTTCTTTATCATGCTAGGATTAGCAGGAAAAAGCAAAAAATTTCAGAATTGCACCGTGCAATGTGGAGATATTACTGTTTGTGCATTTACAATATTCATTGATTTTTGCAATTGAAAAACATGTTTTTCATATACCAGAAATGTTTGAAGCTACTGACTGAATGAAAGGAGCTGGCATCTCACTCTCTTTGAATCTTCTTTTTCATGCTAGGATTAACAGGAAAAAGCTAAAAATTTCAGAATTGCACCGTGCAATGTGGAGATATTACTGTTTGTGCATTTACAATATTCATTGATTTTTGCCATTGAAAAACATGTTTTTCATATACCAGAAATGTTTGAAGCTACTGACTGAATGAAAGGAGCTGGCATCTCACTCTCTTTGAATCTTCTTTATCATGCTAGGATTAACAGGAAAAAGCTAAAAATTTCAGAATTGCACCGTGCAATGTGGAGATATTACTGTTTGTGCATTTACAATATTCATTGATTTTTGCCATTGAAAAACGTCCAGAAATGTTTGAAGCTACTGACTGAATGAAAGGAGCTGGCATCTCACTCTCTTTGAATCTTCTTTATCATGCTAGGATTAACAGGAAAAAGCTAAAAATTTCAGAATTGCACCGTGCAATGTGGAGATATTACTGTTTGTGCATTTACAATATTCATTGATTTTTGCCATTGAAAAACATGTTTTTCATATACCAGAAATGTTTGAAGCTACTGACTGAATGAAAGGAGCTGGCATCTCACTCTCTTTGAATCTTCTTTATCATGCTAGGATTAGCAGGAAAAAGCAAAAAATTTCAGAATTGCACCGTGCAATGTGGAGATATTACTGTTTGTGCATTTACAATATTCATTGATTTTTGCCATTGAAAAACATGTTTTTCATATACCAGAAATGTTTGAAGCTACTGACTGAATGAAAGGAGCTGGCATCTCACTCTCTTTGAATCTTCTTTATCATGCTAGGATTAGCAGGAAAAAGCTAAAAATTTCAGAATTGCACCGTGCAATGTGGAGATATTACTGTTTGTGCATTTACAATATTCATTGATTTTTGCCATTGAAAAACGTCCAGAAATGTTTGAAGCTACTGACTGAATGAAAGGAGCTGGCATCTCACTCTCTTTGAATCTTCTTTATCATGCTAGGATTAACAGGAAAAAGCTAAAAATTTCAGAATTGCACCTTGCAATGTGGAGATATTACTGTTTGTGCATTTACAATATTCATTGATTTTTGCCATTGAAAAACATGTTTTTCATATACCAGAAATGTTTGAAGCTACTGACTGAATGAAAGGAGCTGGCATCTCACTCTCTTTGAATCTTCTTTATCATGCTAGGATTAGCAGGAAAAAGCAAAAAATTTCAGAATTGCACCTTGCAATGTGGAGATATTACTGTTTGTGCATTTACAATATTCATTGATTTTTGCCATTGAAAAACATGTTTTTCATATACCAGAAATGTTTGAAGCTACTGACTGAATGAAAGGAGCTGGCATCTCACTCTCTTTGAATCTTCTTTATCATGCTAGGATTAGCAGGAAAAAGCTAAAAATTTCAGAATTGCACCGTGCAATGTGGAGATATTACTGTTTGTGCATTTACAAATATTCATTGATTTTTGCCATTGAAAAACGTCCAGAAATGTTTGAAGCTACTGACTGAATGAAAGGAGCTGGCATCTCACTCTCTTTGAATCTTCTTTATCATGCTAGGATTAACAGGAAAAAGCTAAAAATTTCAGAATTGCACCGTGCAATGTGGAGATATTACTGTTTGTGCATTTACAATATTCATTGATTTTTGCCATTGAAAAACATGTTTTTCATATACCAGAAATGTTTGAAGCTACTGACTGAATGAAAGGAGCTGGCATCTCACTCTCTTTGAATCTTCTTTATCATGCTAGGATTAACAGGAAAAAGCTAAAAATTTCAGAATTGCACCGTGCAATGTGGAGATATTACTGTTTGTGCATTTACAATATTCATTGATTTTTGCCATTGAAAAACATGTTTTTCATATACCAGAAATGTTTGAAGCTACTGACTGAATGAAAGGAGCTGGCATCTCACTCTCTTTGAATCTTCTTTATCATGCTAGGATTAACAGGAAAAAGCTAAAAATTTCAGAATTGCACCGTGCAATGTGGAGATATTACTGTTTGTGCATTTACAATATTCATTGATTTTTGCCATTGAAAAACGTCCAGAAATGTTTGAAGCTACTGACTGAATGAAAGGAGCTGGCATCTCACTCTCTTTGAATCTTCTTTATCATGCTAGGATTAACAGGAAAAAGCTAAAAATTTCAGAATTGCACCTTGCAATGTGGAGATATTACTGTTTGTGCATTTACAATATTCATTGATTTTTGCCATTGAAAAACATGTTTTTCATATACCAGAAATGTTTGAAGCTACTGACTGAATGAAAGGAGCTGGCATCTCACTCTCTTTGAATCTTCTTTATCATGCTAGGATTAGCAGGAAAAAGCAAAAAATTTCAGAATTGCACCTTGCAATGTGGAGATATTACTGTTTGTGCATTTACAATATTCATTGATTTTTGCCATTGAAAAACGTCCAGAAATGTTTGAAGCTACTGACTGAATGAAAGGAGCTGGCATCTCACTCTCTTTGAATCTTCTTTATCATGCTAGGATTAACAGGAAAAAGCTAAAAATTTCAGAATTGCACCGTGCAATGTGGAGATATTACTGTTTGTGCATTTACAATATTCATTGATTTTTGCCATTGAAAAACATGTTTTTCATATACCAGAAATGTTTGAAGCTACTGACTGAATGAAAGGAGCTGGCATCTCACTCTCTTTGAATCTTCTTTATCATGCTAGGATTAGCAGGAAAAAGCAAAAAATTTCAGAATTGCACCGTGCAATGTGGAGATATTACTGTTTGTGCATTTACAATATTCATTGATTTTTGCCATTGAAAAACATGTTTTTCATATACCAGAAATGTTTGAAGCTACTGACTGAATGAAAGGAGCTGGCATCTCACTCTCTTTGAATCTTCTTTATCATGCTAGGATTAACAGGAAAAAGCTAAAAATTTCAGAATTGCACCGTGCAATGTGGAGATATTACTGTTTGTGCATTTACAATATTCATTGATTTTTGCCATTGAAAAACATGTTTTTCATATACCAGAAATGTTTGAAGCTACTGACTGAATGAAAGGAGCTGGCATCTCACTCTCTTTGAATCTTCTTTATCATGCTAGGATTAACAGGAAAAAGCTAAAAATTTCAGAATTGCACCGTGCAATGTGGAGATATTACTGTTTGTGCATTTACAATATTCATTGATTTTTGCCATTGAAAAACGTCCAGAAATGTTTGAAGCTACTGACTGAATGAAAGGAGCTGGCATCTCACTCTCTTTGAATCTTCTTTATCATGCTAGGATTAACAGGAAAAAGCTAAAAATTTCAGAATTGCACCGTGCAATGTGGAGATATTACTGTTTGTGCATTTACAATATTCATTGATTTTTGCCATTGAAAAACATGTTTTTCATATACCAGAAATGTTTGAAGCTACTGACTGAATGAAAGGAGCTGGCATCTCACTCTCTTTGAATCTTCTTTATCATGCTAGGATTAGCAGGAAAAAGCAAAAAATTTCAGAATTGCACCGTGCAATGTGGAGATATTACTGTTTGTGCATTTACAATATTCATTGATTTTTGCCATTGAAAAACATGTTTTTCATATACCAGAAATGTTTGAAGCTACTGACTGAATGAAAGGAGCTGGCATCTCACTCTCTTTGAATCTTCTTTATCATGCTAGGATTAGCAGGAAAAAGCTAAAAATTTCAGAATTGCACCGTGCAATGTGGAGATATTACTGTTTGTGCATTTACAATATTCATTGATTTTTGCCATTGAAAAACGTCCAGAAATGTTTGAAGCTACTGACTGAATGAAAGGAGCTGGCATCTCACTCTCTTTGAATCTTCTTTATCATGCTAGGATTAACAGGAAAAAGCTAAAAATTTCAGAATTGCACCTTGCAATGTGGAGATATTACTGTTTGTGCATTTACAATATTCATTGATTTTTGCCATTGAAAAACATGTTTTTCATATACCAGAAATGTTTGAAGCTACTGACTGAATGAAAGGAGCTGGCATCTCACTCTCTTTGAATCTTCTTTATCATGCTAGGATTAGCAGGAAAAAGCAAAAAATTTCAGAATTGCACCTTGCAATGTGGAGATATTACTGTTTGTGCATTTACAATATTCATTGATTTTTGCCATTGAAAAACATGTTTTTCATATACCAGAAATGTTTGAAGCTACTGACTGAATGAAAGGAGCTGGCATCTCACTCTCTTTGAATCTTCTTTATCATGCTAGGATTAGCAGGAAAAAGCTAAAATTTCAGAATTGCACCGTGCAATGTGGAGATATTACTGTTTGTGCATTTACAATATTCATTGATTTTTGCCATTGAAAAACGTCCAGAAATGTTTGAAGCTACTGACTGAATGAAAGGAGCTGGCATCTCACTCTCTTTGAATCTTCTTTATCATGCTAGGATTAACAGGAAAAAGCTAAAAATTTCAGAATTGCACCGTGCAATGTGGAGATATTACTGTTTGTGCATTTACAATATTCATTGATTTTTGCCATTGAAAAACATGTTTTTCATATACCAGAAATGTTTGAAGCTACTGACTGAATGAAAGGAGCTGGCATCTCACTCTCTTTGAATCTTCTTTATCATGCTAGGATTAACAGGAAAAAGCTAAAAATTTCAGAATTGCACCGTGCAATGTGGAGATATTACTGTTTGTGCATTTACAATATTCATTGATTTTTGCCATTGAAAAACATGTTTTTCATATACCAGAAATGTTTGAAGCTACTGACTGAATGAAAGGAGCTGGCATCTCACTCTCTTTGAATCTTCTTTATCATGCTAGGATTAACAGGAAAAAGCTAAAAATTTCAGAATTGCACCGTGCAATGTGGAGATATTACTGTTTGTGCATTTACAATATTCATTGATTTTTGCCATTGAAAAACGTCCAGAAATGTTTGAAGCTACTGACTGAATGAAAGGAGCTGGCATCTCACTCTCTTTGAATCTTCTTTATCATGCTAGGATTAACAGGAAAAAGCTAAAAATTTCAGAATTGCACCTTGCAATGTGGAGATATTACTGTTTGTGCATTTACAATATTCATTGATTTTTGCCATTGAAAAACATGTTTTTCATATACCAGAAATGTTTGAAGCTACTGACTGAATGAAAGGAGCTGGCATCTCACTCTCTTTGAATCTTCTTTATCATGCTAGGATTAACAGGAAAAAGCTAAAAATTTCAGAATTGCACCGTGCAATGTGGAGATATTACTGTTTGTGCATTTACAATATTCATTGATTTTTGCCATTGAAAAACATGTTTTTCATATACCAGAAATGTTTGAAGCTACTGACTGAATGAAAGGAGCTGGCATCTCACTCTCTTTGAATCTTCTTTATCATGCTAGGATTAACAGGAAAAAGCTAAAAATTTCAGAATTGCACCGTGCAATGTGGAGATATTACTGTTTGTGCATTTACAATATTCATTGATTTTTGCCATTGAAAAACGTCCAGAAATGTTTGAAGCTACTGACTGAATGAAAGGAGCTGGCATCTCACTCTCTTTGAATCTTCTTTATCATGCTAGGATTAACAAGAAAAAGCTAAAAATTTCAGAATTGCACTGTGCAATGTGGAGATATTACTGTTTGTGCATTTACAATATTCATTGATTTTTGCCATTGAAAAACATGTTTTTCATATACCAGAAATGTTTGAAGCTACTGACTGAATGAAAGGAGCTGGCATCTCACTCTCTTTGAATCTTCTTTATCATGCTAGGATTAGCAGGAAAAAGCAAAAAATTTCAGAATTGCACCGTGCAATGTGGAGATATTACTGTTTGTGCATTTACAATATTCATTGATTTTTGCCATTGAAAAACATGTTTTTCATATACCAGAAATGTTTGAAGCGACTGACTGAATGAAAGGAGCTGGCATCTCACTCTCTTTGAATCTTCTTTATCATGCTAGGATTAGCAGGAAAAAGCAAAAAAATTCAGAATTGCACCGTGCAATGTGGAGATATTACTGTTTGTGCATTTACAATATTCATTGATTTTTGCCATTGAAAAACATGTTTTTCATATACCAGAAATGTTTGAAGCTACTGACTGAATGAAAGGAGCTGGCATCTCACTCTCTTTGAATCTTCTTTATCATGCTAGGATTAGCAGGAAAAAGCTAAAAATTTCAGAATTGCACCGTGCAATGTGGAGATATTACTGTTTGTGCATTTACAATATTCATTGATTTTTGCCATTGAAAAACATGTTTTTCATATACCAGAAATGTTTGAAGCTACTGACTGAATGAAAGGAGCTGGCATCTCACTCTCTTTGAATCTTCTTTATCATGCTAGGATTAGCAGGAAAAAGCTAAAAATTTCAGAATTGCACCTTGCAATGTGGAGATATTTCTGTTTGTGCATTTACAATATTCATTGATTTTTGCCATTGAAAAACATGTTTTTCATATACCAGAAATGTTTGAAGCTACTGACTGAATGAAAGGAGCTGGCATCTCACTCTCTTTGAATCTTCTTTATCATGCTAGGATAAACAGGAAAAAGCAAAAAATTTCAGAATTGCACCTTGCAATGTGGAGATATTACTGTTTGTGCATTTACAATATTCATTGATTTTTGCCATTGAAAAACGTCCAGAAATGTTTGAAGCTACTGACTGAATGAAAGGAGCTGGCATCTCACTCTCTTTGAATCTTCTTTATCATGCTAGGATTAGCAGGAAAAAGCAAAAAATTTCAGAATTGCACCTTGCAATGTGGAGATATTACTGTTTGTGCATTTACAATATTCATTGATTTTTGCCATTGAAAAACATGTTTTTCATATACCAGAAATGTTTGAAGCTACTGACTGAATGAAAGGAGCTGGCATCTCACTCTCTTTGAATCTTCTTTATCATGCTAGGATTAACAGGAAAAAGCTAAAAATTTCAGAATTGCACCGTGCAATGTGGAGATATTACTGTTTGTGCATTTACAATATTCATTGATTTTTGCCATTGAAAAACATGTTTTTCATATACCAGAAATGTTTGAAGCTACTGACTGAATGAAAGGAGCTGGCATCTCACTCTCTTTGAATCTTCTTTATCATGCTAGGATTAGCAGGAAAAAGCAAAAAATTTCAGAATTGCACCGTGCAATGTGGAGATATTACTGTTTGTGCATTTACAATATTCATTGATTTTTGCCATTGAAAAACATGTTTTTCATATACCAGAAATGTTTGAAGCTACTGACTGAATGAAAGGAGCTGGCATCTCACTCTCTTTGAATCTTCTTTATCATGCTAGGATTAGCAGGAAAAAGCTAAAAATTTCAGAATTGCACCGTGCAATGTGGAGATATTACTGTTTGTGCATTTACAATATTCATTGATTTTTGCCATTGAAAAACGTCCAGAAATGTTTGAAGCTACTGACTGAATGAAAGGAGCTGGCATCTCACTCTCTTTGAATCTTCTTTATCATGCTAGGATTAACAGGAAAAAGCTAAAAATTTCAGAATTGCACCTTGCAATGTGGAGATATTACTGTTTGTGCATTTACAATATTCATTGATTTTTGCCATTGAAAAACATGTTTTTCATATACCAGAAATGTTTGAAGCTACTGACTGAATGAAAGGAGCTGGCATCTCACTCTCTTTGAATCTTCTTTATCATGCTAGGATTAGCAGGAAAAAGCAAAAAATTTCAGAATTGCACCTTGCAATGTGGAGATATTACTGTTTGTGCATTTACAATATTCATTGATTTTTGCCATTGAAAAACATGTTTTTCATATACCAGAAATGTTTGAAGCTACTGACTGAATGAAAGGAGCTGGCATCTCACTCTCTTTGAATCTTCTTTATCATGCTAGGATTAGCAGGAAAAAGCTAAAAATTTCAGAATTGCACCGTGCAATGTGGAGATATTACTGTTTGTGCATTTACAATATTCATTGATTTTTGCCATTGAAAAACGTCCAGAAATGTTTGAAGCTACTGACTGAATGAAAGGAGCTGGCATCTCACTCTCTTTGAATCTTCTTTATCATGCTAGGATTAACAGGAAAAAGCTAAAAATTTCAGAATTGCACCGTGCAATGTGGAGATATTACTGTTTGTGCATTTACAATATTCATTGATTTTTGCCATTGAAAAACATGTTTTTCATATACCAGAAATGTTTGAAGCTACTGACTGAATGAAAGGAGCTGGCATCTCACTCTCTTTGAATCTTCTTTATCATGCTAGGATTAACAGGAAAAAGCTAAAAATTTCAGAATTGCACCGTGCAATGTGGAGATATTACTGTTTGTGCATTTACAATATTCATTGATTTTTGCCATTGAAAAACATGTTTTTCATATACCAGAAATGTTTGAAGCTACTGACTGAATGAAAGGAGCTGGCATCTCACTCTCTTTGAATCTTCTTTATCATGCTAGGATTAACAGGAAAAAGCTAAAAATTTCAGAATTGCACAGTGCAATGTGGAGATATTACTGTTTGTGCATTTACAATATTCATTGATTTTTGCCATTGAAAAACGTCCAGAAATGTTTGAAGCTACTGACTGAATGAAAGGAGCTGGCATCTCACTCTCTTTGAATCTTCTTTATCATGCTAGGATTAACAGGAAAAAGCTAAAAATTTCAGAATTGCACCGTGCAATGTGGAGATATTACTGTTTGTGCATTTACAATATTCATTGATTTTTGCCATTGAAAAACATGTTTTTCATATACCAGAAATGTTTGAAGCTACTGACTGAATGAAAGGAGCTGGCATCTCACTCTCTTTGAATCTTCTTTATCATGCTAGGATTAACAGGAAAAAGCTAAAAATTTCAGAATTGCACCGTGCAATGTGGAGATATTACTGTTTGTGCATTTACAATATTCATTGATTTTTGCCATTGAAAAACATGTTTTTCATATACCAGAAATGTTTGAAGCTACTGACTGAATGAAAGGAGCTGGCATCTCACTCTCTTTGAATCTTCTTTATCATGCTAGGATTAACAGGAAAAAGCTAAAAATTTCAGAATTGCACCGTGCAATGTGGAGATATTACTGTTTGTGCATTTACAATATTCATTGATTTTTGCCATTGAAAAACGTCCAGAAATGTTTGAAGCTACTGACTGAATGAAAGGAGCTGGCATCTCACTCTCTTTGAATCTTCTTTATCATGCTAGGATTAACAGGAAAAAGCTAAAAATTTCAGAATTGCACCTTGCAATGTGGAGATATTACTGTTTGTGCATTTACAATATTCATTGATTTTTGCCATTGAAAAACATGTTTTTCATATACCAGAAATGTTTGAAGCTACTGACTGAATGAAAGGAGCTGGCATCTCACTCTCTTTGAATCTTCTTTATCATGCTAGGATTAACAGGAAAAAGCTAAAAATTTCAGAATTGCACTGTGCAATGTGGAGATATTACTGTTTGTGCATTTACAATATTCATTGATTTTTGCCATTGAAAAACATGTTTTTCATATACCAGAAATGTTTGAAGCTACTGACTGAATGAAAGGAGCTGGCATCTCACTCTCTTTGAATCTTCTTTATCATGCTAGGATTAACAGGAAAAAGCTAAAAATTTCAGAATTGCACCGTGCAATGTGGAGATATTACTGTTTGTGCATTTACAATATTCATTGATTTTTGCCATTGAAAAACGTCCAGAAATGTTTGAAGCTACTGACTGAATGAAAGGAGCTGGCATCTCACTCTCTTTGAATCTTCTTTATCATGCTAGGATTAACAGGAAAAAGCTAAAAATTTCAGAATTGCACCGTGCAATGTGGAGATATTACTGTTTGTGCATTTACAATATTCATTGATTTTTGCCATTGAAAAACATGTTTTTCATATACCAGAAATGTTTGAAGCTACTGACTGAATGAAAGGAGCTGGCATCTCACTCTCTTTGAATCTTCTTTATCATGCTAGGATTAGCAGGAAAAAGCAAAAAATTTCAGAATTGCACCGTGCAATGTGGAGATATTACTGTTTGTGCATTTACAATATTCATTGATTTTTGCCATTGAAACACATGTTTTTCATATACCAGAAATGTTTGAAGCTACTGACTGAATGAAAGGAGCTGGCATCTCACTCTCTTTGAATCTTCTTTATCATGCTAGGATTAGCAGGAAAAAGCAAAAAAATTCAGAATTGCACCGTGCAATGTGGAGATATTACTGTTTGTGCATTTACAATATTCATTGATTTTTGCCATTGAAAAACATGTTTTTCATATACCAGAAATGTTTGAAGCTACTGACTGAATGAAAGGAGCTGGCATCTCACTCTCTTTGAATCTTCTTTATCATGCTAGGATTAGCAGGAAAAAGCTAAAAATTTCAGAATTGCACCGTGCAATTGGAGATATTACTGTTTGTGCATTTACAATATTCATTGATTTTTGCCATTGAAAAACATGTTTTTCATATACCAGAAATGTTTGAAGCTACTGACTGAATGAAAGGAGCTGGCATCTCACTCTCTTTGAATCTTCTTTATCATGCTAGGATTAGCAGGAAAAAGCTAAAAATTTCAGAATTGCACCTTGCAATGTGGAGATATTTCTGTTTGTGCATTTACAATATTCATTGATTTTTGCCATTGAAAAACATGTTTTTCATATACCAGAAATGTTTGAAGCTACTGACTGAATGAAAGGAGCTGGCATCTCACTCTCTTTGAATCTTCTTTATCATGCTAGGATTAACAGGAAAAAGCAAAAAATTTCAGAATTGCACCTTGCAATGTGGAGATATTACTGTTTGTGCATTTACAATATTCATTGATTTTTGCCATTGAAAAACGTCCAGAAATGTTTGAAGCTACTGACTGAATGAAAGGAGCTGGCATCTCACTCTCTTTGAATCTTCTTTATCATGCTAGGATTAGCAGGAAAAAGCAAAAAATTTCAGAATTGCACCTTGCAATGTGGAGATATTACTGTTTGTGCATTTACAATATTCATTGATTTTTGCCATTGAAAAACATGTTTTTCATATACCAGAAATGTTTGAAGCTACTGACTGAATGAAAGGAGCTGGCATCTCACTATCTTTGAATCTTCTTTATCATGCTAGGATTAACAGGAAAAAGCAAAAAATTTCAGAATTGCACCTTGCAATGTGGAGATATTACTGTTTGTGCATTTACAATATTCATTGATTTTTGCCATTGAAAAACATGTTTTTCATATACCAGAAATGTTTGAAGCTACTGACTGAATGAAAGGAGCTGGCATCTCACTCTCTTTGAATCTTTTTTATCATGCTAGGATTAACAGGAAAAAGCTAAAAATTTCAGAATTGCACCGTGCAATGTGGAGATATTACTGTTTGTGCATTTACAATATTCATTGATTTTTGCCATTGAAAAACATGTTTTTCATATACCAGAAATGTTTGAAGCTACTGACTGAATGAAAGGAGCTGGCATCTCACTCTCTTTGAATCTTCTTTATCATGCTAGGATTAACAGGAAAAAGCAAAAAATTTCAGAATTGCACCGTGCAATGTGGAGATATTACTGTTTGTGCATTTACAATATTCATTGATTTTTGCCATTGAAAAACGTCCAGAAATGTTTGAAGCTACTGACTGAATGAAAGGAGCTGGCATCTCACTCTCTTTGAATCTTCTTTATCATGCTAGGATTAACAGGAAAAAGCTAAAAATTTCAGAATTGCACCGTGCAATGTGGAGATATTACTGTTTGTGCATTTACAATATTCATTGATTTTTGCCATTGAAAAACATGTTTTTCATATACCAGAAATGTTTGAAGCTACTGACTGAATGAAAGGAGCTGGCATCTCACTCTCTTTGAATCTTCTTTATCATGCTAGGATTAGCAGGAAAAAGCTAAAAATTTCAGAATTGCACCGTGCAATGTGGAGATATTACTGTTTGTGCATTTACAATATTCATTGATTTTTGCCATTGAAAAACATGTTTTTCATATACCAGAAATGTTTGAAGCTACTGACTGAATGAAAGGAGCTGGCATCTCACTCTCTTTGAATCTTCTTTATCATGCTAGGATTAACAGGAAAAAGCTAAAAATTTCAGAATTGCACCGTGCAATGTGGAGATATTACTGTTTGTGCATTTACAATATTCATTGATTTTTGCCATTGAAAAACGTCCAGAAATGTTTGAAGCTACTGACTGAATGAAAGGAGCTGGCATCTCACTCTCTTTGAATCTTCTTTATCATGCTAGGATTAGCAGGAAAAAGCAAAAAATTTCAGAATTGCACCGTGCAATGTGGAGATATTACTGTTTGTGCATTTACAATATTCATTGATTTTTGCCATTGAAAAACATGTTTTTCATATACCAGAAATGTTTGAAGCTACTGACTGAATGAAAGGAGCTGGCATCTCACTCTCTTTGAATCTTCTTTATCATGCTAGGATTAACAGGAAAAAGCTAAAAATTTCAGAATTGCACCTTGCAATGTGGAGATATTACTGTTTGTGCATTTACAATATTCATTGATTTTTGCCATTGAAAAACATGTTTTTCATATACCAGAAATGTTTGAAGCTACTGACTGAATGAAAGGAGCTGGCATCTCACTCTCTTTGAATCTTCTTTATCATGCTAGGATTAGCAGGAAAAAGCAAAAAATTTCAGAATTGCACCGTGCAATGTGGAGATATTACTGTTTGTGCATTTACAATATTCATTGATTTTTGCCATTGAAAAACATGTTTTTCATATACCAGAAATGTTTGAAGCTACTGACTGAATGAAAGGAGCTGGCATCTCACTCTCTTTGAATCTTCTTTATCATGCTAGGATTAACAGGAAAAAGCTAAAAATTTCAGAATTGCACCGTGCAATATGGAGATATTACTGTTTGTGCATTTACAATATTCATTGATTTTTGCCATTGAAAAACATGTTTTTCATATACCAGAAATGATTGAAGCTACTGACTGAATGAAAGGAGCTTGCATCTCACTCTCTTTGAATCTTCTTTATCATGCTAGGATTAGCAGGAAAAAGCAAAAAATTTCAGAATTGCACCGTGCAATGTGGAGATATTACTGTTTGTGCATTTACAATATTCATTGATTTTTGCCATTGAAAAACATGTTTTTCATATACCAGAAATGTTTGAAGCTACTGACTGAATGAAAGGAGCTGGCATCTCACTCTCTTTGAATCTTCTTTATCATGCTAGGATTAACAGGAAAAAGCAAAAAATTTCAGAATTGCACCATGCAATGTGGAGATATTACTGTTTGTGCATTTACAATATTCATTGATTTTTGCCATTGAAAAACGTTTTTCATATACCAGAAATGTTTGAAGCTACTGACTGAATGAAAGGAGCTGGCATCTCACTCTCTGAATCTTCTTTATCATGCTAGGATTAACAGGAAAAAGCTAAAAATTTCAGAATTGCACCGTGCAATGTGGAGATGTTACTGTTTGTGCATTTACAATATTCATTGATTTTTGCCATTGAAAAACGTCCAGAAATGTTTGAAGCTACTGACTGAATGAAAGGAGCTGGCATCTCACTCTCTTTGAATCTTCTTTATCATGCTAGGATTAGCAGGAAAAAGCAAAAAATTTCAGAATTGCACCTTGCAATGTGGAGATATTACTGTTTGTGCATTTACAATATTCATTGATTTTTGCCATTGAAAAACATGTTTTTCATATACCAGAAATGTTTGAAGCTACTGACTGAATGAAAGGAGCTGGCATCTCACACTCTTTGAATCTTCTTTATCATGCTAGGATTAACAGGAAAAAGCAAAAAATTTCAGAATTGCACCGTGCAATGTGGAGATATTACTGTTTGTGCATTTACAATATTCATTGATTTTTGCCATTGAAAAACATGTTTTTCATATACCAGAAATGTTTGAAGCTACTGACTGAATGAAAGGAGCTGGCATCTCACTCTCTTTGAATCTTCTTTATCATGCTAGGATTAGCAGGAAAAAGCAAAAAATTTCAGAATTGCACCGTGCAATGTGGAGATATCACTGTTTGTGCATTTACAATATTCATTGATTTTTGCCATTGAAAAACATGTTTTTCATATACCAGAAATGTTTGAAGCTACTGACTGAATGAAAGGAGCTGGCATCTCACTCTCTTTGAATCTTCTTTATCATGCTAGGATTAACAGGAAAAAGCTAAAAATTTCAGAATTGCACCGTGCAATGTGGAGATATTACTGTTTGTGCATTTACAATATTCATTGATTTTTGCCATTGAAAAACATGTTTTTCATATACCAGAAATGTTTGAAGCTACTGACTGAATGAAAGGAGCTGGCATCTCACTCTCTTTGAATCTTCTTTATCATGCTAGGATTAACAGGAAAAAGCTAAAAATTTCAGAATTGCACCTTGCAATGTGGAGATATTACTGTTTGTGCATTTACAATATTCATTGATTTTTGCCATTGAAAAACATGTTTTTCATATACCAGAAATGTTTGAAGCTACTGACTGAATGAAAGGAGCTGGCATCTCACTCTCTTTGAATCTTCTTTATCATGCTAGGATTAGCAGGAAAAAGCAAAAAATTTCAGAATTGCACCGTGCAATGTGGAGATATTACTGTTTGTGCATTTACAATATTCATTGATTTTTGCCATTGAAAAACGTCCAGAAATGTTTGAAGCTACTGACTGAATGAAAGGAGCTGGCATCTCACTCTCTTTGAATCTTCTTTATCATGCTAGGATTAGCAGGAAAAAGCAAAAAATTTCAGAATTGCACCGTGCAATGTGGAGATATTACTGTTTGTGCATTTACAATATTCATTGATTTTTGCCATTGAAAAACATGTTTTTCATATACCAGAAATGTTTGAAGCTACTGACTGAATGAAAGGAGCTGGCATCTCACTCTCTTTGAATCTTCTTTATCATGCTAGGATTAGCAGGAAAAAGCAAAAAATTTCAGAATTGCACCTTGCAATGTGGAGATATTACTGTTTGTGCATTTACAATATTCATTGATTTTTGCCATTGAAAAACATGTTTTTCATATACCAGAAATGTTTGAAGCTACTGACTGAATGAAAGGAGCTGGCATCTCACTCTCTTTGAATCTTCTTTATCATGCTAGGATTAGCAGGAAAAAGCTAAAAATTTCAGAATTGCACCGTGCAATGTGGAGATATTACTGTTTGTGCATTTACAATATTCATTGATTTTTGCCATTGAAAAACATGTTTTTCATATACCAGAAATGTTTGAAGCTACTGACTGAATGAAAGGAGCTGGCATCTCACTCTCTTTGAATCTTCTTTATCATGCTAGGATTAGCAGGAAAAAGCTAAAAATTTCAGAATTGCACCTTGCAATGTGGAGATATTACTGTTTGTGCATTTACAATATTCATTGATTTTTGCCATTGAAAAACATGTTTTTCATATACCAGAAATGTTTGAAGCTACTGACTGAATGAAAGGAGCTGGCATCTCACTCTCTTTGAATCTTCTTTATCATGCTAGGATTAACAGGAAAAAGCTAAAAATTTCAGAATTGCACCGTGCAATGTGGAGATATTACTGTTTGTGCATTTACAATATTCATTGATTTTTGCCATTGAAAAACATGTTTTTCATATACCAGAAATGTTTGAAGCTACTGACTGAATGAAAGGAGCTGGCATCTCACTCTCTTTGAATCTTCTTTATCATGCTAGGATTAGCAGGAAAAAGCTAAAAATTTCAGAATTGCACCTTGCAATGTGGAGATATTACTGTTTGTGCATTTACAATATTCATTGATTTTTGCCATTGAAAAACATGTTTTTCATATACCAGAAATGTTTGAAGCTACTGACTGAATGAAAGGAGCTGGCATCTCACTCTCTTTGAATCTTCTTTATCATGCTAGGATTAGCAGGAAAAAGCAAAAAATTTCAGAATTGCACCTTGCAATGTGGAGATATTACTGTTTGTGCATTTACAATATTCATTGATTTTTGCCATTGAAAAACGTCCAGAAATGTTTGAAGCTACTGACTGAATGAAAGGAGCTGGCATCTCACTCTCTTTGAATCTTCTTTATCATGCTAGGATTAACAGGAAAAAGCTAAAAATTTCAGAATTGCACCGTGCAATGTGGAGATATTACTGTTTGTGCATTTACAATATTCATTGATTTTTGCCATTGAAAAACATGTTTTTCATATACCAGAAATGTTTGAAGCTACTGACTGAATGAAAGGAGCTGGCATCTCACTCTCTTTGAATCTTCTTTATCATGCTAGGATTAACAGGAAAAAGCTAAAAATTTCAGAATTGCACCGTGCAATGTGGAGATATTACTGTTTGTGCATTTACAATATTCATTGATTTTTGCCATTGAAAAACATGTTTTTCATATACCAGAAATGTTTGAAGCTACTGACTGAATGAAAGGAGCTGGCATCTCACTCTCTTTGAATCTTCTTTATCATGCTAGGATTAGCAGGAAAAAGCAAAAAATTTCAGAATTGCACCGTGCAATGTGGAGATATTACTGTTTGTGCATTTACAATATTCATTGATTTTTGCCATTGAAAAACATGTTTTTCATATACCAGAAATGTTTGAAGTTACTGACTGAATGAAAGGAGCTGGCATCTCACTCTCTTTGAATCTTCTTTATCATGCTAGGATTAACAGGAAAAAGCTAAAAATTTCAGAATTGCACCGTGCAATGTGGAGATATTACTGTTTGTGCATTTACAATATTCATTGATTTTTGCCATTGAAAAACATGTTTTTCATATACCAGAAATGTTTGAAGCTACTGACTGAATGAAAGGAGCTGGCATCTCACTCTCTTTGAATCTTCTTTATCATGCTAGGATTAACAGGAAAAAGCTAAAAATTTCAGAATTGCACCTTGCAATGTGGAGATATTACTGTTTGTGCATTTACAATATTCATTGATTTTTGCCATTGAAAAACATGTTTTTCATATACTAGAAATGTTTGAAGCTACTGACTGAATGAAAGGAGCTGGCATCTCACTCTCTTTGAATCTTCTTTATCATGCTAGGATTAGCAGGAAAAAGCAAAAAATTTCAGAATTGCACCGTGCAATGTGGAGATATTACTGTTTGTGCATTTACAATATTCATTGATTTTTGCCATTGAAAAACATGTTTTTCATATACCAGAAATGTTTGAAGCTACTGACTGAATGAAAGGAGCTGGCATCTCACTCTCTTTGAATCTTCTTTATCATGCTAGGATTAACAGGAAAAAGCTAAAAATTTCAGAATTGCACCGTGCAATGTGGAGATATTACTGTTTGTGCATTTACAATATTCATTGATTTTTGCCATTGAAAAACATGTTTTTCATATACCAGAAATGTTTGAAGCTACTGACTGAATGAAAGGAGCTGGCATCTCACTCTCTTTGAATCTTCTTTATCATGCTAGGATTAGCAGGAAAAAGCAAAAAATTTCAGAATTGCACCGTGCAATGTGGAGATATTACTGTTTGTGCATTTACAATATTCATTGATTTTTGCCATTGAAAAACATGTTTTTCATATACCAGAAATGTTTGAAGCTACTGACTGAATGCATCTCACTCTCTTTGAATCTTCTTTATCATGCTAGGATTAACAGGAAAAAGCTAAAAATTTCAGAATTGCACCGTGCAATGTGGAGATATTACTGTTTGTGCATTTACAATATTCATTGATTTTTGCCATTGAAAAACATGTTTTTCATATACCAGAAATGTTTGAAGCTACTGACTGAATGAAAGGAGCTGGCATCTCACTCTCTTTGAATCTTCTTTATCATGCTAGGATTAACAGGAAAAAGCTAAAAATTTCAGAATTGCACCGTGCAATGTGGAGATATTACTGTTTGTGCATTTACAATATTCATTGATTTTTGCCATTGAAAAACATGTTTTTCATATACCAGAAATGTTTGAAGCTACTGACTGAATGAAAGGAGCTGGCATCTCACTCTCTTTGAATCTTCTTTATCATGCTAGGATTAGCAGGAAAAAGCAAAAAATTTCAGAATTGCACCTTGCAATGTGGAGATATTACTGTTTGTGCATTTACAATATTCATTGATTTTTGCCATTGAAAAACGTCCAGAAATGTTTGAAGCTACTGACTGAATGAAAGGAGCTGGCATCTCACTCTCTTTGAATCTTCTTTATCATGCTAGGATTAACAGGAAAAAGCTAAAAATTTCAGAATTGCACCGTGCAATGTGGAGATATTACTGTTTGTGCATTTACAATATTCATTGATTTTTGCCATTGAAAAACATGTTTTTCATATACCAGAAATGTTTGAAGCTACTGACTGAATGAAAGGAGCTGGCATCTCACTCTCTTTGAATCTTCTTTATCATGCTAGGATTAACAGGAAAAAGCTAAAAATTTCAGAATTGCACCGTGCAATGTGGAGATATTACTGTTTGTGCATTTACAATATTCATTGATTTTTGCCATTGAAAAACATGTTTTTCATATACCAGAAATGTTTGAAGCTACTGACTGAATGAAAGGAGCTGGCATCTCACTCTCTTTGAATCTTCTTTATCATGCTAGGATTAGCAGGAAAAAGCAAAAAATTTCAGAATTGCACCGTGCAATGTGGAGATATTACTGTTTGTGCATTTACAATATTCATTGATTTTTGCCATTGAAAAACATGTTTTTCATATACCAGAAATGTTTGAAGCTACTGACTGAATGAAAGGAGCTGGCATCTCACTCTCTTTGAATCTTCTTTATCATGCTAGGATTAACAGGAAAAAGCTAAAAATTTCAGAATTGCACCGTGCAATGTGGAGATATTACTGTTTGTGCATTTACAATATTCATTGATTTTTGCCATTGAAAAACATGTTTTTCATATACCAGAAATGTTTGAAGCTACTGACTGAATGAAAGGAGCTGGCATCTCACTCTCTTTGAATCTTCTTTATCATGCTAGGATTAACAGGAAAAAGCTAAAAATTTCAGAATTGCACCTTGCAATGTGGTGATATTACTGTTTGTGCATTTACAATATTCATTGATTTTTGCCATTGAAAAACATGTTTTTCATATACTAGAAATGTTTGAAGCTACTGACTGAATGAAAGGAGCTGGCATCTCACTCTCTTTGAATCTTCTTTATCATGCTAGGATTAGCAGGAAAAAGCAAAAAATTTCAGAATTGCACCGTGCAATGTGGAGATATTACTGTTTGTGCATTTACAATATTCATTGATTTTTGCCATTGAAAAACATGTTTTTCATATACCAGAAATGTTTGAAGCTACTGACTGAATGAAAGGAGCTGGCATCTCACTCTCTTTGAATCTTCTTTATCATGCTAGGATTAACAGGAAAAAGCTAAAAATTTCAGAATTGCACCGTGCAATGTGGAGATATTACTGTTTGTGCATTTACAATATTCATTGATTTTTGCCATTGAAAAACATGTTTTTCATATACCAGAAATGTTTGAAGCTACTGACTGAATGAAAGGAGCTGGCATCTCACTCTCTTTGAATCTTCTTTATCATGCTAGGATTAGCAGGAAAAAGCAAAAAATTTCAGAATTGCACCGTGCAATGTGGAGATATTACTGTTTGTGCATTTACAATATTCATTGATTTTTGCCATTGAAAAACATGTTTTTCATATACCAGAAATGTTTGAAGTTACTGACTGAATGAAAGGAGCTGGCATCTCACTCTCTTTGAATCTTCTTTATCATGCTAGGATTAACAGGAAAAAGCTAAAAATTTCAGAATTGCACCGTGCAATGTGGAGATATTACTGTTTGTGCATTTACAATATTCATTGATTTTTGCCATTGAAAAACATGTTTTTCATATACCAGAAATGTTTGAAGCTACTGACTGAATGAAAGGAGCTGGCATCTCACTCTCTTTGAATCTTCTTTATCATGCTAGGATTAACAGGAAAAAGCTAAAAATTTCAGAATTGCACCTTGCAATGTGGAGATATTACTGTTTGTGCATTTACAATATTCATTGATTTTTGCCATTGAAAAACATGTTTTTCATATACTAGAAATGTTTGAAGCTACTGACTGAATGAAAGGAGCTGGCATCTCACTCTCTTTGAATCTTCTTTATCATGCTAGGATTAGCAGGAAAAAGCAAAAAATTTCAGAATTGCACCGTGCAATGTGGAGATATTACTGTTTGTGCATTTACAATATTCATTGATTTTTGCCATTGAAAAACATGTTTTTCATATACCAGAAATGTTTGAAGCTACTGACTGAATGAAAGGAGCTGGCATCTCACTCTCTTTGAATCTTCTTTATCATGCTAGGATTAACAGGAAAAAGCTAAAAATTTCAGAATTGCACCGTGCAATGTGGAGATATTACTGTTTGTGCATTTACAATATTCATTGATTTTTGCCATTGAAAAACATGTTTTTCATATACCAGAAATGTTTGAAGCTACTGACTGAATGAAAGGAGCTGGCATCTCACTCTCTTTGAATCTTCTTTATCATGCTAGGATTAGCAGGAAAAAGCAAAAAATTTCAGAATTGCACCGTGCAATGTGGAGATATTACTGTTTGTGCATTTACAATATTCATTGATTTTTGCCATTGAAAAACATGTTTTTCATATACCAGAAATGTTTGAAGCTACTGACTGAATGCATCTCACTCTCTTTGAATCTTCTTTATCATGCTAGGATTAACAGGAAAAAGCTAAAAATTTCAGAATTGCACCGTGCAATGTGGAGATATTACTGTTTGTGCATTTACAATATTCATTGATTTTTGCCATTGAAAAACATGTTTTTCATATACCAGAAATGTTTGAAGCTACTGACTGAATGAAAGGAGCTGGCATCTCACTCTCTTTGAATCTTCTTTATCATGCTAGGATTAACAGGAAAAAGCTAAAAATTTCAGAATTGCACCGTGCAATGTGGAGATATTACTGTTTGTGCATTTACAATATTCATTGATTTTTGCCATTGAAAAACATGTTTTTCATATACCAGAAATGTTTGAAGCTACTGACTGAATGAAAGGAGCTGGCATCTCACTCTCTTTGAATCTTCTTTATCATGCTAGGATTAGCAGGAAAAAGCAAAAAATTTCAGAATTGCACCTTGCAATGTGGAGATATTACTGTTTGTGCATTTACAATATTCATTGATTTTTGCCATTGAAAAACGTCCAGAAATGTTTGAAGCTACTGACTGAATGAAAGGAGCTGGCATCTCACTCTCTTTGAATCTTCTTTATCATGCTAGGATTAACAGGAAAAAGCTAAAAATTTCAGAATTGCACCGTGCAATGTGGAGATATTACTGTTTGTGCATTTACAATATTCATTGATTTTTGCCTTTGAAAAACATGTTTTTCATATACCAGAAATGTTTGAAGCTACTGACTGAATGAAAGGAGCTGGCATCTCACTCTCTTTGAATCTTCTTTATCATGCTAGGATTAACAGGAAAAAGCTAAAAATTTCAGAATTGCACCGTGCAATGTGGAGATATTACTGTTTGTGCATTTACAATATTCATTGATTTTTGCCATTGAAAAACATGTTTTTCATATACCAGAAATGTTTGAAGCTACTGACTGAATGAAAGGAGCTGGCATCTCACTCTCTTTGAATCTTCTTTATCATGCTAGGATTAGCAGGAAAAAGCAAAAAATTTCAGAATTGCACCGTGCAATGTGGAGATATTACTGTTTGTGCATTTACAATATTCATTGATTTTTGCCATTGAAAAACATGTTTTTCATATACCAGAAATGTTTGAAGCTACTGACTGAATGAAAGGAGCTGGCATCTCACTCTCTTTGAATCTTCTTTATCATGCTAGGATTAACAGGAAAAAGCTAAAAATTTCAGAATTGCACCGTGCAATGTGGAGATATTACTGTTTGTGCATTTACAATATTCATTGATTTTTGCCATTGAAAAACATGTTTTTCATATACCAGAAATGTTTGAAGCTACTGACTGAATGAAAGGAGCTGGCATCTCACTCTCTTTGAATCTTCTTTATCATGCTAGGATTAACAGGAAAAAGCTAAAAATTTCAGAATTGCACCTTGCAATGTGGTGATATTACTGTTTGTGCATTTACAATATTCATTGATTTTTGCCATTGAAAAACATGTTTTTCATATACTAGAAATGTTTGAAGCTACTGACTGAATGAAAGGAGCTGGCATCTCACTCTCTTTGAATCTTCTTTATCATGCTAGGATTAGCAGGAAAAAGCAAAAAATTTCAGAATTGCACCGTGCAATGTGGAGATATTACTGTTTGTGCATTTACAATATTCATTGATTTTTGCCATTGAAAAACATGTTTTTCATATACCAGAAATGTTTGAAGCTACTGACTGAATGAAAGGAGCTGGCATCTCACTCTCTTTGAATCTTCTTTATCATGCTAGGATTAACAGGAAAAAGCTAAAAATTTCAGAATTGCACCGTGCAATGTGGAGATATTACTGTTTGTGCATTTACAATATTCATTGATTTTTGCCATTGAAAAACATGTTTTTCATATACCAGAAATGTTTGAAGCTACTAACTGAATGAAAGGAGCTGGCATCTCACTCTCTTTGAATCTTCTTTATCATGCTAGGATTAACAGGAAAAAGCTAAAAATTTCAGAATTGCACCGTGCAATGTGGAGATATTACTGTTTGTGCATTTACAATATTCATTGATTTTTGCCATTGAAAAACATGTTTTTCATATACCAGAAATGTTTGAAGCTACTGACTGAATGAAAGGAGCTGGCATCTCACTCTCTTTGAATCTTCTTTATCATGCTAGGATTAGCAGGAAAAAGCAAAAAATTTCAGAATTGCACCTTGCAATGTGGAGATATTACTGTTTGTGCATTTACAATATTCATTGATTTTTGCCATTGAAAAACGTCCAGAAATGTTTGAAGCTACTGACTGAATGAAAGGAGCTGGCATCTCACTCTCTTTGAATCTTCTTTATCATGCTAGGATTAACAGGAAAAAGCTAAAAATTTCAGAATTGCACCGTGCAATGTGGAGATATTACTGTTTGTGGATTTACAATATTCATTGATTTTTGCCATTGAAAAACATGTTTTTCATATACCAGAAATGTTTGAAGCTACTGACTGAATGAAAGGAGCTGGCATCTCACTCTCTTTGAATCTTCTTTATCATGCTAGGATTAACAGGAAAAAGCTAAAAATTTCAGAATTGCACCGTGCAATGTGGAGATATTACTGTTTGTGCATTTACAATATTCATTGATTTTTGCCATTGAAAAACATGTTTTTCATATACCAGAAATGTTTGAAGCTACTGACTGAATGAAAGGAGCTGGCATCTCACTCTCTTTGAATCTTCTTTATCATGCTAGGATTAGCAGGAAAAAGCAAAAAATTTCAGAATTGCACCGTGCAATGTGGAGATATTACTGTTTGTGCATTTACAATATTCATTGATTTTTGCCATTGAAAAACATGTTTTTCATATACCAGAAATGTTTGAAGCTACTGACTGAATGAAAGGAGCTGGCATCTCACTCTCTTTGAATCTTCTTTATCATGCTAGGATTAACAGGAAAAAGCTAAAAATTTCAGAATTGCACCGTGCAATGTGGAGATATTACTGTTTGTGCATTTACAATATTCATTGATTTTTGCCATTGAAAAACATGTTTTTCATATACCAGAAATGTTTGAAGCTACTGACTGAATGAAAGGAGCTGGCATCTCACTCTCTTTGAATCTTCTTTATCATGCTAGGATTAACAGGAAAAAGCTAAAAATTTCAGAATTGCACCTTGCAATGTGGAGATATTACTGTTTGTGCATTTACAATATTCATTGATTTTTGCCATTGAAAAACATGTTTTTCATATACTAGAAATGTTTGAAGCTACTGACTGAATGAAAGGAGCTGGCATCTCACTCTCTTTGAATCTTCTTTATCATGCTAGGATTAGCAGGAAAAAGCAAAAAATTTCAGAATTGCACCGTGCAATGTGGAGATATTACTGTTTGTGCATTTACAATATTCATTGATTTTTGCCATTGAAAAACATGTTTTTCATATACCAGAAATGTTTGAAGCTACTGACTGAATGAAAGGAGCTGGCATCTCACTCTCTTTGAATCTTCTTTATCATGCTAGGATTAACAGGAAAAAGCTAAAAATTTCAGAATTGCACCGTGCAATGTGGAGATATTACTGTTTGTGCATTTACAATATTCATTGATTTTTGCCATTGAAAAACATGTTTTTCATATACCAGAAATGTTTGAAGCTACTGACTGAATGAAAGGAGCTGGCATCTCACTCTCTTTGAATCTTCTTTATCATGCTAGGATTAGCAGGAAAAAGCAAAAAATTTCAGAATTGCACCGTGCAATGTGGAGATATTACTGTTTGTGCATTTACAATATTCATTGATTTTTGCCATTGAAAAACATGTTTTTCATATACCAGAAATGTTTGAAGCTACTGACTGAATGAAAGGAGCTGGCATCTCACTCTCTTTGAATCTTCTTTATCATGCTAGGATTAACAGGAAAAAGCTAAAAATTTCAGAATTGCACCGTGCAATGTGGAGATATTACTGTTTGTGCATTTACAATATTCATTGATTTTTGCCATTGAAAAACATGTTTTTCATATACCAGAAATGTTTGAAGCTACTGACTGAATGAAAGGAGCTGGCATCTCACTCTCTTTGAATCTTCTTTATCATGCTAGGATTAGCAGGAAAAAGCAAAAAATTTCAGAATTGCACCGTGCAATGTGGAGATATTACTGTTTGTGCATTTACAATATTCATTGATTTTTGCCATTGAAAAACATGTTTTTCATATACCAGAAATGTTTGAAGCTACTGACTGAATGCATCTCACTCTCTTTGAATCTTCTTTATCATGCTAGGATTAACAGGAAAAAGCTAAAAATTTCAGAATTGCACCGTGCAATGTGGAGATATTACTGTTTGTGCATTTACAATATTCATTGATTTTTGCCATTGAAAAACATGTTTTTCATATACCAGAAATGTCTGAAGCTACTGACTGAATGAAAGGAGCTGGCATCTCACTCTCTTTGAATCTTCTTTATCATGCTAGGATTAACAGGAAAAAGCTAAAAATTTCAGAATTGCACCGTGCAATGTGGAGATATTACTGTTTGTGCATTTACAATATTCATTGATTTTTGCCATTGAAAAACATGTTTTTCATATACCACAAATGTTTGAAGCTACTGACTGAATGAAAGGAGCTGGCATCTCACTCTCTTTGAATCTTCTTTATCATGCTAGGATTAACAGGAAAAAGCTAAAAATTTCAGAATTGCACCTTGCAATGTGGAGATATTACTGTTTGTGCATTTACAATATTCATTGATTTTTGCCATTGAAAAACATGTTTTTCATATACCAGAAATGTTTGAAGCTACTGACTGAATGAAAGGAGCTGGCATCTCACTCTCTTTGAATCTTCTTTATCATGCTAGGATTAGCAGGAAAAAGCAAAAAATTTCAGAATTGCACCGTGCAATGTGGAGATATTACTGTTTGTGCATTTACAATATTCATTGATTTTTGCCATTGAAAAACGTCCAGAAATGTTTGAAGCTACTGACTGAATGAAAGGAGCTGGCATCTCACTCTCTTTGAATCTTCTTTATCATGCTAGGATTAGCAGGAAAAAGCAAAAAATTTCAGAATTGCACCGTGCAATGTGGAGATATTACTGTTTGTGCATTTACAATATTCATTGATTTTTGCCATTGAAAAACATGTTTTTCATATACCAGAAATGTTTGAAGCTACTGACTGAATGAAAGGAGCTGGCATCTCACTCTCTTTGAATCTTCTTTATCATGCTAGGATTAGCAGGAAAAAGCAAAAAATTTCAGAATTGCACCTTGCAATGTGGAGATATTACTGTTTGTGCATTTACAATATTCATTGATTTTTGCCATTGAAAAACATGTTTTTCATATACCAGAAATGTTTGAAGCTACTGACTGAATGAAAGGAGCTGGCATCTCACTCTCTTTGAATCTTCTTTATCATGCTAGGATTAGCAGGAAAAAGCTAAAAATTTCAGAATTGCACCGTGCAATGTGGAGATATTACTGTTTGTGCATTTACAATATTCATTGATTTTTGCCATTGAAAAACATGTTTTTCATATACCAGAAATGTTTGAAGCTACTGACTGAATGAAAGGAGCTGGCATCTCACTCTCTTTGAATCTTCTTTATCATGCTAGGATTAGCAGGAAAAAGCTAAAAATTTCAGAATTGCACCTTGCAATGTGGAGATATTACTGTTTGTGCATTTACAATATTCATTGATTTTTGCCATTGAAAAACATGTTTTTCATATACCAGAAATGTTTGAAGCTACTGACTGAATGAAAGGAGCTGGCATCTCACTCTCTTTGAATCTTCTTTATCATGCTAGGATTAACAGGAAAAAGCTAAAAATTTCAGAATTGCACCGTGCAATGTGGAGATATTACTGTTTGTGCATTTACAATATTCATTGATTTTTGCCATTGAAAAACATGTTTTTCATATACCAGAAATGTTTGAAGCTACTGACTGAATGAAAGGAGCTGGCATCTCACTCTCTTTGAATCTTCTTTATCATGCTAGGATTAGCAGGAAAAAGCTAAAAATTTCAGAATTGCACCTTGCAATGTGGAGATATTACTGTTTGTGCATTTACAATATTCATTGATTTTTGCCATTGAAAAACATGTTTTTCATATACCAGAAATGTTTGAAGCTACTGACTGAATGAAAGGAGCTGGCATCTCACTCTCTTTGAATCTTCTTTATCATGCTAGGATTAGCAGGAAAAAGCAAAAAATTTCAGAATTGCACCTTGCAATGTGGAGATATTACTGTTTGTGCATTTACAATATTCATTGATTTTTGCCATTGAAAAACGTCCAGAAATGTTTGAAGCTACTGACTGAATGAAAGGAGCTGGCATCTCACTCTCTTTGAATCTTCTTTATCATGCTAGGATTAACAGGAAAAAGCTAAAAATTTCAGAATTGCACCGTGCAATGTGGAGATATTACTGTTTGTGCATTTACAATATTCATTGATTTTTGCCATTGAAAAACATGTTTTTCATATACCAGAAATGTTTGAAGCTACTGACTGAATGAAAGGAGCTGGCATCTCACTCTCTTTGAATCTTCTTTATCATGCTAGGATTAACAGGAAAAAGCTAAAAATTTCAGAATTGCACCGTGCAATGTGGAGATATTACTGTTTGTGCATTTACAATATTCATTGATTTTTGCCATTGAAAAACATGTTTTTCATATACCAGAAATGTTTGAAGCTACTGACTGAATGAAAGGAGCTGGCATCTCACTCTCTTTGAATCTTCTTTATCATGCTAGGATTAGCAGGAAAAAGCAAAAAATTTCAGAATTGCACCGTGCAATGTGGAGATATTACTGTTTGTGCATTTACAATATTCATTGATTTTTGCCATTGAAAAACATGTTTTTCATATACCAGAAATGTTTGAAGCTACTGACTGAATGAAAGGAGCTGGCATCTCACTCTCTTTGAATCTTCTTTATCATGCTAGGATTAGCAGGAAAAAGCAAAAAATTTCAGAATTGCACCGTGCAATGTGGAGATATTACTGTTTGTGCATTTACAATATTCATTGATTTTTGCCATTGAAAAACATGTTTTTCATATACCAGAAATGTTTGAAGCTACTGACTGAATGCATCTCACTCTCTTTGAATCTTCTTTATCATGCTAGGATTAACAGGAAAAAGCTAAAAATTTCAGAATTGCACCGTGCAATGTGGAGATATTACTGTTTGTGCATTTACAATATTCATTGATTTTTGCCATTGAAAAACATGTTTTTCATATACCAGAAATGTTTGAAGCTACTGACTGAATGAAAGGAGCTGGCATCTCACTCTCTTTGAATCTTCTTTATCATGCTAGGATTAACAGGAAAAAGCTAAAAATTTCAGAATTGCACCGTGCAATGTGGAGATATTACTGTTTGTGCATTTACAATATTCATTGATTTTTGCCATTGAAAAACGTCCAGAAATGTTTGAAGCTACTGACTGAATGAAAGGAGCTGGCATCTCACTCTCTTTGAATCTTCTTTATCATGCTAGGATTAACAGGAAAAAGCTAAAAATTTCAGAATTGCACCGTGCAATGTGGAGATATTACTGTTTGTGCATTTACAATATTCATTGATTTTTGCCATTGAAAAACATGTTTTTCATATACCAGAAATGTTTGAAGCTACTGACTGAATGAAAGGAGCTGGCATCTCACTCTCTTTGAATCTTCTTTATCATGCTAGGATTAGCAGGAAAAAGCAAAAAATTTCAGAATTGCACCGTGCAATGTGGAGATATTACTGTTTGTGCATTTACAATATTCATTGATTTTTGCCATTGAAAAACATGTTTTTCATATACCAGAAATGTTTGAAGCTACTGACTGAATGAAAGGAGCTGGCATCTCACTCTCTTTGAATCTTCTTTATCATGCTAGGATTAGCAGGAATAAGCTAAAAATTTCAGAATTGCACCGTGCAATGTGGAGATATTACTGTTTGTGCATTTACAATATTCATTGATTTTTGCCATTGAAAAACATGTTTTTCATATACCAGAAATGTTTGAAGCTACTGACTGAATGAAAGGAGCTGGCATCTCACTCTCTTTGAATCTTCTTTATCATGCTAGGATTAACAGGAAAAAGCTAAAAATTTCAGAATTGCACCGTGCAATGTGGAGATATTACTGTTTGTGCATTTACAATATTCATTGATTTTTGCCATTGAAAAACATGTTTTTCATATACCAGAAATGTTTGAAGCTACTGACTGAATGAAAGGAGCTGGCATCTCACTCTCTTTGAATCTTCTTTATCATGCTAGGATTAGCAGGAAAAAGCAAAAAATTTCAGAATTGCACCGTGCAATGTGGAGATATTACTGTTTGTGCATTTACAATATTCATTGATTTTTGCCATTGAAAAACATGTTTTTCATATACCAGAAATGTTTGAAGCTACTGACTGAATGAAAGGAGCTGGCATCTCACTC
>NW_027366987.1:0-63284 GCF_046119375.1 Phyllobates terribilis
CAAAAAATTTCAGAATTGCACCTTGCAATACGGAGAAATTACAGTTTGTGCATTTACAATATTCATTGATTTTTGCCATTGAAAAACATCCAGAAATGATTGAAGCTACTGACTGAATGAAAGGAGCTGGCATCTCACTCTCTTTGAATCTTCTTTATCATGCTAAGAGGAGCAGGAAAAAGCAAAAAATTTCAGACTTGCACCTTGCAATGCGGAGAAATTACTGTTTGTGCATTTACAATATTCATTGATTTTTGCCATTGAAAAACATCATGTTATTCATATACCAGAAATGTTTGAAGCTACTGACTGAATGAAAGGAGCTGGCATCTCACTCTCTTTGAATCTTCTTTATCATGCTAAGAGGAGCAGGAAAAAGAAAAAAATTTCAGAATTGCACCTTGCAATGCGGAGAAATTACTGTTTGTGCATTTACAATATTCATTGATTTTTGCCATTGAAAAACATCATGTTATTCATATACCAGAAATGTTTGAAGCTACTGACTGAATGAAAGGAGCTGACATCTCACTCTCTTTGAATCTTCTTTATCATGCTAAGAGGAGCAGGAAAAAGCAAAAAATTTCAGAATTGCACCTTGCAATGCGGAGAAATTACTGTTTGTGCATTTACAATATTCATTGATTTTTGCCATTGAAAAACGTCCAGAAATGATTGAAGCTACTGACTGAATGAAAGGAGCTGGCATCTCACTCTATTTGAATCTTCTTTATCATGCTAAGAGGAGCAGGAAAAAGCAAAAAATTTCAGAATTGCACCTTGCAATGCGGAGAAATTACTGTTTGTGCATTTACAATATTCATTGATTTTTGCCATTGAAAAACATCATGTTATTCATATACCAGAAATGTTTGAAGCTACTGACTGAATGAAAGGAGCTGGCATCTCACTCTCTTTGAATCTTCTTTATCATGCTAAGAGGAGCAGGAAAAAGCAAAAAATTTCAGAATTGCACCTTGCAATGTGGAGAAATTACTGTTTGTGCATTTACAATATTCATTGATTTTTGCCATTGAAAAACATCATGTTATTCATATACCAGAAATGTTTGAAGCTACTGACTGAATGAAAGGAGCTGGCATCTCACTCTCTTTGAATCTTCTTTATCATGCTAAGAGGAGCAGGAAAAAGCAAAAAATTTCAGAATTGCACCTTGCAATGTGGAGAAATTACTGTTTGTGCATTTACAATATTCATTGATTTTTACCATTGAAAAACGTCCAGAAATGATTGAAGCTACTGACTGAATGAAAGTAGCTGGCATCTCACTCTCTTTGAATCTTCTTTATCATGCTAAGAGGAGCAGGAAAAAGCAAAAAATTTCAGACTTGCACCTTGCAATGCGGAGAAATTACTGTTTGTGCATTTACAATATTCATTGATTTTTGCCATTGAAAAACATCATGTTATTCATATACCAGAAATGTTTGAAGCTACTGACTGAATGAAAGGAGCTGGCATCTCACTCTCTTTGAATCTTCTTTATCATGCTAAGAGGAGCAGGAAAAAGCAAAAAATTTCAGACTTGCACCTTGCAATGCGGAGAAATTACTGTTTGTGCATTTACAATATTCATTGATTTTTGCCATTGAAAAACGTCCAGAAATGATTGAAGCTACTGATTGAATGAAAGGAGCTGGCATCTCACTCTCTTTGAATCTTCTTTATCATGCTAAGAGGAGCAGGAAAAAGCAAAAAATTTCAGAATTGCACCTTGCAATGCGGAGAAATTACTGTTTGTGCATTTACAATATTCATTGATTTTTGCCATTGAAAAACATGTTATTCATATACCAGAAATGTTTGAAGCTACTGACTGAATGAAAGGAGCTGGCACCTCACTCTCTTTGAATCTTCTCTATCATGCTAAGAGGAGCAGGAAAAAGCAAAAAATTTCAGAATTGCACCTTGCAATGCGGAGAAATTACTGTTTGTGCATTTACAATATTCATTGATTTTTGCCATTGAAAAACATCATGTTATTCATATACCAGAAATGTATGAAGCTACTGACTGAATGAAAGGAGTTGGCATCTCACTCTCTTTGAATCTTCTTTATCATGCTAAGAGGAGCAGGAAAAAGCAAAAAATTTCAGAATTGCACCTTGCAATGCGGAGAAATTACTGTTTGTGCATTTACAATATTCATTGATTTTTGCCATTGAAAAACATCATGTTATTCATATACCAGAAATGTTTGAAGCTACTGACTGAATGAAAGGAGCTGGCATCTCACTCTCTTTGAATCTTCTTTATCATGCTAAGAGGAGCAGGAAAAAGCAAAAAATTTCAGACTTGCACCTTGCAATGCGGAGAAATTACTGTTTGTGCATTTACAATATTCATTGATTTTTGCCATTGAAAAACGTCCAGAAATGATTGAAGGTACTGACTGAATGAAAGGAGCTGGCATCTCACTCTCTTTGAATCTTCTTTATCATGCTAAGAGGAGCAGGAAAAAGCAAAAAATTTCAGAATTGCACCTTGCAATGCGGAGAAATTACTGTTTGTGCATTTACAATATTCATTGATTTTTGCCACTGAAAAACGTCCAGAAATGATTGAAGCTACTGACTGAATGAAAGGAGCTGGCATCTCACTCTCTTTGAATCTTCTTTATCATGCTAAGAGGAGCAGGAAAAAGCAAAAAATTTCAGAATTGCACCTTGCAATGCGGAGAAATTACAGTTTGTGCATTTACAATATTCATTGATTTTTGCCATTGAAAAACATCCAGAAATGATTGAAGCTACTGACTGAATGAAAGGATCTGGCATCTCACTCTCTTTGAATCTTCTTTATCATGCTAAGAGGAGCAGGAAAAAGCAAAAAATTTCAGAATTGCACCTTGCAATGTGGAGAAATTACTGTTTGTGCATTTACAATATTCATTGATTTTTGCCATTGAAAAACATCATGTTATTCATATACCAGAAATGTTTGAAGCTACTGACTGAATGAAAGGAGCTGGCATCTCACTCTCTTTGAATCTTCTTTATCATGCTAAGAGGAGCAGGAAAAAGCAAAAAATTTCAGAATTGCACCTTGCAATGTGGAGAAATTACTGTTTGTGCATTTACAATATTCATTGATTTTTACCATTGAAAAACGTCCAGAAATGATTGAAGCTACTGACTGAATGAAAGTAGCTGGCATCTCACTCTCTTTGAATCTTCTTTATCATGCTAAGAGGAGCAGGAAAAAGCAAAAATTTCAGACTTGCACCTTGCAATGCGGAGAAATTACTGTTTGTGCATTTACAATATTCATTGATTTTTGCCATTGAAAAACATCGTTATTCATATACCAGAAATGTTTGAAGCTACTGACTGAATGAAAGGAGCTGGCATCTCACTCTCTTTGAATCTTCTTTATCATGCTAAGAGGAGCAGGAAAAAGCAAAAAATTTCAGAATTGCACCTTGCAATGCGGAGAAATTACTGTTTGTGCATTTACAATATTCATTGATTTTTGCCATTGAAAAACATCATGTTATTCATATACCAGAAATGTTTGAAGCTACTGACTGAATGAAAGGAGCTGGCATCTCACTCTCTTTGAATCTTCTTTATCATGCTAAGAGGAGCAGGAAAAAGCAAAAAATTTCAGAATTGCACCTTGCAATGCGGAGAAATTACTGTTTGTGCATTTACAATATTCATTGATTTTTGCCATTGAAAAACGTCCAGAAATGATTGAAGCTACTGACTGAATGAAAGGAGCTGGCATCTCACTCTCTTTGAATCTTCTTTATCATGCTAAGAGGAGCAGGAAAAATCAAAAAATTTCAGAATTGCACCTTGCAATGCGGAGAAATTACTGTTTGTGCATTTACAATATTCATTGATTTTTGCCATTGAAAAACATGTTATTCATATACCAGAAATGTTTGAAGCTACTGACTGAATGAAAGGAGCTGGCACCTCACTCTCTTTCAATCTTCTTTATCATGCTAAGAGGAGCGGGAAAAAGCAAAAAATTTCAGAATTGCACCTTGCAATGCGGAGAAATTACTGTTTGTGCATTTACAATATTCATTGATTTTTGCCATTGAAAAACGTCCAGAAATGATTGAAGGTACTGACTAAATGAAAGGAGCTGTCATCTCACTCTCTTTGAATCTTCTTTATCATGCTAAGAGGAGCAGGAAAAAGCAAAAAATTTCAGAATTGCACCTTGCAATGCGGAGAAATTACTGTTTGTGCATTTACAATATTCATTGATTTTTGCCATTGAAAAACGTCCAGAAATGATTGAAGCTACTGACTGAATGAAAGGAGCTGGCATCTCACTCTCTTTGAATCTTCTTTATCATGCTAAGAGTAGCAGGAAAAAGCAAAAAATTTCAGAATTGCACCTTGCAATACGGAGAAATTACAGTTTGTGCATTTACAATATTCATTGATTTTTGCCATTGAAAAACATCCAGAAATGATTGAAGCTACTGACTGAATGAAAGGAGCTGGCATCTCACTCTCTTTGAATCTTCTTTATCATGCTAAGAGGAGCAGGAAAAAGCAAAAAATTTCAGACTTGCACCTTGCAATGCGGAGAAATTACTGTTTGTGCATTTACAATATTCATTGATTTTTGCCATTGAAAAACATCATGTTATTCATATACCAGAAATGTTTGAAGCTACTGACTGAATGAAAGGAGCTGGCATCTCACTCTCTTTGAATCTTCTTTATCATGCTAAGAGGAGCAGGAAAAAGCAAAAAATTTCAGAATTGCACCTTGCAATGCGGAGAAATTACTGTTTGTGCATTTACAATATTCATTGATTTTTGCCATTGAAAAATGTCCAGAAATGATTGAAGCTACTGACTGAATGAAAGGAGCTGGCATCTCACTCTCTTTGAATCTTCTTCATCATGCTAAGAGGAGCAGGAAAAAGCAAAAAATTTCAGAATTGCACCTTGCAATGCGGAGAAATTACTGTTTGTGCATTTACAATATTCATTGATTTTTGCCATTGAAAAACATCATGTTATTCATATACCAGAAATGTTTGAAGCTACTGACTGAATGAAAGGAGCTGACATCTCACTCTCTTTGAATCTTCTTTATCATGCTAAGAGGAGCAGGAAAAAGCAAAAAATTTCAGAATTGCACCTTGCAATGCGGAGAAATTACTGTTTGTGCATTTACAATATTCATTGATTTTTGCCATTGAAAAACATCCAGAAATGATTGAAGCTACTGACTGAATGAAAGGAGCTGGCATCTCACTCTATTTGAATCTTCTTTATCATGCTAAGAGGAGCAGGAAAAAGCAAAAAATTTCAGAATTGCACCTTGCAATGCGGAGAAATTACTGTTTGTGCATTTACAATATTCATTGATTTTTGCCATTGAAAAACATCATGTTATTCATATACCAGAAATGTTTGAAGCTACTGACTGAATGAAAGGAGCTGGCATCTCACTCTCTTTGAATCTTCTTTATCATGCTAAGAGGAGCAGGAAAAAGCAAAAAATTTCAGAATTGCACCTTGCAATGTGGAGAAATTACTGTTTGTGCATTTACAATATTCATTGATTTTTGCCATTGAAAAACATCATGTTATTCATATACCAGAAATGTTTGAAGCTACTGACTGAATGAAAGGAGCTGGCATCTCACTCTCTTTGAATCTTCTTTATCATGCTAAGAGGAGCAGGAAAAAGCAAAAAATTTCAGAATTGCACCTTGCAATGTGGAGAAATTACTGTTTGTGCATTTACAATATTCATTGATTTTTACCATTGAAAAACGTCCAGAAATGATTGAAGCTACTGACTGAATGAAAGTAGCTGGCATCTCACTCTCTTTGAATCTTCTTTATCATGCTAAGAGGAGCAGGAAAAAGCAAAAAATTTCAGACTTGCACCTTGCAATGCGGAGAAATTACTGTTTGTGCATTTACAATATTCATTGATTTTTGCCATTGAAAAACATCATGTTATTCATATACCAGAAATGTTTGAAGCTACTGACTGAATGAAAGGAGCTGGCATCTCACTCTCTTTGAATCTTCTTTATCATGCTAAGAGGAGCAGGAAAAAGCAAAAAATTTCAGACTTGCACCTTGCAATGCGGAGAAATTACTGTTTGTGCATTTACAATATTCATTGATTTTTGCCATTGAAAAACGTCCAGAAATGATTGAAGCTACTGATTGAATGAAAGGAGCTGGCATCTCACTCTCTTTGAATCTTCTTTATCATGCTAAGAGGAGCAGGAAAAAGCAAAAAATTTCAGAATTGCACCTTGCAATGCGGAGAAATTACTGTTTGTGCATTTACAATATTCATTGATTTTTGCCATTGAAAAACATGTTATTCATATACCAGAAATGTTTGAAGCTACTGACTGAATGAAAGGAGCTGGCACCTCACTCTCTTTGAATCTTCTCTATCATGCTAAGAGGAGCAGGAAAAAGCAAAAAAATTCAGAATTGCACCTTGCAATGCGGAGAAATTACTGTTTGTGCATTTACAATATTCATTGATTTTTGCCATTGAAAAACATCATGTTATTCATATACCAGAAATGTTTGAAGCTACTGACTGAATGAAAGGAGTTGGCATCTCACTCTCTTTGAATCTTCTTTATCATGCTAAGAGGAGCAGGAAAAAGCAAAAAATTTCAGAATTGCACCTTGCAATGCGGAGAAATTACTGTTTGTGCATTTACAATATTCATTGATTTTTGCCATTGAAAAACATCATGTTATTCATATACCAGAAATGTTTGAAGCTACTGACTGAATGAAAGGAGCTGGCATCTCACTCTCTTTGAATCTTCTTTATCATGCTAAGAGGAGCAGGAAAAAGCAAAAAATTTTAGAATTGCACATTGCAATGTGGAGAAATTACTGTTTGTGCATTTACAATATTCATTGATTTTTACCATTGAAAAACGTCCAGAAATGATTGAAGCTACTGACTGAATGAAAGTAGCTGGCATCTCACTCTCTTTGAATCTTCTTTATCATGCTAAGAGGAGCAGGAAAAAGCAAAAAATTTCAGACTTGCACCTTGCAATGCGGAGAAATTACTGTTTGTGCATTTACAATATTCATTGATTTTTGCCATTGAAAAACATCCAGAAATGATTGAAGCTACTGACTGAATGAAAGGAGCTGGCATCTCACTCTCTTTGAATCTTCTTTATCATGCTAAGAGGAGCAGGAAAAAGCAAAAAATTTCAGACTTGCACCTTGCAATGCGGAGAAATTACTGTTTGTGCATTTACAATATTCATTGATTTTTGCCATTGAAAAACATCATGTTATTCATATACCAGAAATGTTTGAAGCTACTGACTGAATGAAAGGAGCTGGCATCTCACTCTCTTTGAATCTTCTTTATCATGCTAAGAGGAGCAGGAAAAAGCAAAAAATTTCAGAATTGCACCTTGCAATGCGGAGAAATTACTGTTTGTGCATTTACAATATTCATTGATTTTTGCCATTGAAAAACGTCCAGAAATGATTGAAGCTACTGACTGAATGAAAGGAGCTGGCATCTCACTCTCTTTGAATCTTCTTCATCATGCTAAGAGGAGCAGGAAAAAGCAAAAAATTTCAGAATTGCACCTTGCAATGCGGAGAAATTACTGTTTGTGCATTTACAATATTCATTGATTTTTGCCATTGAAAAACATCATGTTATTCATATACCAGAAATGTTTGAAGCTACTGACTGAATGAAAGGAGCTGACATCTCACTCTCTTTGAATCTTCTTTATCATGCTAAGAGGAGCAGGAAAAAGCAAAAAATTTCAGAATTGCACCTTGCAATGCGGAGAAATTACTGTTTGTGCATTTACAATATTCATTGATTTTTGCCATTGAAAAACATCCAGAAATGATTGAAGCTACTGACTGAATGAAAGGAGCTGGCATCTCACTCTATTTGAATCTTCTTTATCATGCTAAGAGGAGCAGGAAAAAGCAAAAAATTTCAGAATTGCACCTTGCAATGCGGAGAAATTACTGTTTGTGCATTTACAATATTCATTGATTTTTGCCATTGAAAAACATCATGTTATTCATATACCAGAAATGTTTGAAGCTACTGACTGAATGAAAGGAGCTGGCATCTCACTCTCTTTGAATCTTCTTTATCATGCTAAGAGGAGCAGGAAAAAGCAAAAAATTTCAGAATTGCACCTTGCAATGTGGAGAAATTACTGTTTGTGCATTTACAATATTCATTGATTTTTGCCATTGAAAAACATCATGTTATTCATATACCAGAAATGTTTGAAGCTACTGACTGAATGAAAGGAGCTGGCATCTCACTCTCTTTGAATCTTCTTTATCATGCTAAGAGGAGCAGGAAAAAGCAAAAAATTTCAGAATTGCACCTTGCAATGTGGAGAAATTACTGTTTGTGCATTTACAATATTCATTGATTTTTACCATTGAAAAACGTCCAGAAATGATTGAAGCTACTGACTGAATGAAAGTAGCTGGCATCTCACTCTCTTTGAATCTTCTTTATCATGCTAAGAGGAGCAGGAAAAAGCAAAAAATTTCAGACTTGCACCTTGCAATGCGGAGAAATTAATGTTTGTGCATTTACAATATTCATTGATTTTTGCCATTGAAAAACATCATGTTATTCATATACCAGAAATGTTTGAAGCTACTGACTGAATGAAAGGAGCTGGCATCTCACTCTCTTTGAATCTTCTTTATCATGCTAAGAGGAGCAGGAAAAAGCAAAAAATTTCAGACTTGCACCTTGCAATGCGGAGAAATTACTGTTTGTGCATTTACAATATTCATTGATTTTTGCCATTGAAAAACGTCCAGAAATGATTGAAGCTACTGATTGAATGAAAGGAGCTGGCATCTCACTCTCTTTGAATCTTCTTTATCATGCTAAGAGGAGCAGGAAAAAGCAAAAAATTTCAGAATTGCACCTTGCAATGCGGAGAAATTACTGTTTGTGCATTTACAATATTCATTGATTTTTGCCATTGAAAAACATGTTATTCATATACCAGAAATGTTTGAAGCTACTGACTGAATGAAAGGAGCTGGCACCTCACTCTCTTTGAATCTTCTCTATCATGCTAAGAGGAGCAGGAAAAAGCAAAAAATTTCAGAATTGCACCTTGCAATGCGGAGAAATTACTGTTTGTGCATTTACAATATTCATTGATTTTTGCCATTGAAAAACATCATGTTATTCATATACCAGAAATGTTTGAAGCTACTGACTGAATGAAAGGAGTTGGCATCTCACTCTCTTTGAATCTTCTTTATCATGCTAAGAGGAGCAGGAAAAAGCAAAAAATTTCAGAATTGCACCTTGCAATGCGGAGAAATTACTGTTTGTGCATTTACAATATTCATTGATTTTTGCCATTGAAAAACATCATGTTATTCATATACCAGAAATGTTTGAAGCTACTGACTGAATGAAAGGAGCTGGCATCTCACTCTCTTTGAATCTTCTTTATCATGCTAAGAGGAGCAGGAAAAAGCAAAAAATTTTAGAATTGCACATTGCAATGTGGAGAAATTACTGTTTGTGCATTTACAATATTCATTGATTTTTACCATTGAAAAACGTCCAGAAATGATTGAAGCTACTGACTGAATGAAAGTAGCTGGCATCTCACTCTCTTTGAATCTTCTTTATCATGCTAAGAGGAGCAGGAAAAAGCAAAAAATTTCAGACTTGCACCTTGCAATGCGGAGAAATTACTGTTTGTGCATTTACAATATTCATTGATTTTTGCCATTGAAAAACATCATGTTATTCATATTCCAGAAATGTTTGAAGCTACTGACTGAATGAAAGGAGCTGGCATCTCACTCTCTTTGAATCTTCTTTATCATGCTAAGAGGAGCAGGAAAAAGCAAAAAATTTCAGAATTGCACCTTGCAATGCGGAGAAATTACTGTTTGTGCATTTACAATATTCATTGATTTTTGCCATTGAAAAACGTCCAGAAATGATTGAAGCTACTGACTGAATGAAAGGAGCTGGCATCTCACTCTCTTTGAATCTTCTTTATCATGCTAAGAGGAGCAGGAAAAAGCAAAAAATTTCAGAATTGCACCTTGCAATGCGGAGAAATTACTGTTTGTGCATTTACAATATTCATTGATTTTTGCCATTGAAAAACGTCCAGAAATGATTGAAGCTACTGACTGAATGAAAGGAGCTGGCATCTCACTCTCTTTGAATCTTCTTTATCATGCTAAGAGGAGCAGGAAAAAGCAAAAAATTTCAGAATTGCACCTTGCAATGCGGAGAAATTACTGTTTGTGCATTTACAATATTCATTGATTTTAGCCATTGAAAAACATCATGTTATTCATATACCAGAAATGTTTGAAGCTACTGACTGAATGAAAGGAGCTGACATCTCACTCTCTTTGAATCTTCTTTATCATGCTAAGAGGAGCAGGAAAAAGCAAAAAATTTCAGAATTGCACCTTGCAATGCGGAGAAATTACTGTTTGTGCATTTACAATATTCATTGATTTTTGCCATTGAAAAACGTCCAGAAATGATTGAAGCTACTGACTGAATGAAAGGAGCTGGCATCTCACTCTCTTTGAATCTTCTTTATCATGCTAAGAGGAGCAGGAAAAAGCAAAAAATTTCAGAATTGCACCTTGCAATGCGGAGAAATTACTGTTTGTGCATTTACAATATTCATTGATTTTTGCCATTGAAAAACATCATGTTATTCATATACCAGAAATGTTTGAAGCTACTGACTGAATGAAAGGAGCTGGCATCTCACTCTCTTTGAATCTTCTTTATCATGCTAAGAGGAGCAGGAAAAAGCAAAAAATTTCAGAATTGCACCTTGCAATGTGGAGAAATTACTGTTTGTGCATTTACAATATTCATTGATTTTTGCCATTGAAAAACATCATGTTATTCATATACCAGAAATGTTTGAAGCTACTGACTGAATGAAAGGAGCTGGCATCTCACTCTCTTTGAATCTTCTTTATCATGCTAAGAGGAGCAGGAAAAAGCAAAAAATTTCAGAATTGCACCTTGCAATGTGGAGAAATTACTGTTTGTGCATTTACAATATTCATTGATTTTTACCATTGAAAAACGTCCAGAAATGATTGAAGCTACTGACTGAAAGTAGCTGGCATCTCACTCTCTTTGAATCTTCTTTATCATGCTAAGAGGAGCAGGAAAAAGCAAAAAAATTTCAGACTTGCACCTTGCAATGCGGAGAAATTACTGTTTGTGCATTTACAATATTCATTGATTTTTGCCATTGAAAAACATCATGTTATTCATATACCAGAAATGTTTGAAGCTACTGACTGAATGAAAGGAGCTGGCATCTCACTCTCTTTGAATCTTCTTTATCATGCTAAGAGGAGCAGGAAAAAGCAAAAAATTTCAGAATTGCACCTTGCAATGCGGAGAAATTACTGTTTGTGCATTTACAATATTCATTGATTTTTGCCATTGAAAAACATCATGTTATTCATATACCAGAAATGTTTGAAGCTACTGACTGAATGAAAGGAGCTGACATCTCACTCTCTTTGAATCTTCTTTATCATGCTAAGAGGAGCAGGAAAAAGCAAAAAATTTCAGAATTGCACCTTGCAATGCGGAGAAATTACTGTTTGTGCATTTACAATATTCATTGATTTTTGCCATTGAAAAACATCCAGAAATGATTGAAGCTACTGACTGAATGAAAGGAGCTGGCATCTCACTCTTTTTGAATCTTCTTTATCATGCTAAGAGGAGCAGGAAAAAGCAAAAAATTTCAGAATTGCACCTTGCAATGCGGAGAAATTACTGTTTGTGCATTTACAATATTCATTGATTTTTGCCATTGAAAAACATCATGTTATTCATATACCAGAAATGTTTGAAGCTACTGACTGAATGAAAGGAGCTGGCATCTCACTCTCTTTGAATCTTCTTTATCATGCTAAGAGGAGCAGGAAAAAGCAAAAAATTTCAGAATTGCACCTTGCAATGCGGAGAAATTACTGTTTGTGCATTTACAATATTCATTGATTTTTGCCATTGAAAAACATCATGTTATTCATATACCAGAAATGTTTGAAGCTACTGACTGAAAGGAGCTGGCATCTCACTCTCTTTGAATCTTCTTTATCATGCTAAGAGGAGCAGGAAAAAGCAAAAAATTTCAGAATTGCACCTTGCAATGTGGAGAAATTACTGTTTGTGCATTTACAATATTCATTGATTTTTACCATTGAAAAACGTCCAGAAATGATTGAAGCTACTGACTGCATGAAAGTAACTGGCATCTCACTCTCTTTGAATCTTCTTTATCATGCTAAGAGGAGCAGGAAAAAGCAAAAAATTTCAGACTTGCACCTTGCAATGCGGAGAAATTACTGTTTGTGCATTTACAATATTCATTGATTTTTGCCATTGAAAAACATGTTTTTCATATACCAGAAATGTTTGAAGCTACTGACTGAATGAAAGGAGCTGGCATCTCACTCTCTTTGAATCTTCTTTATCATGCTAGGATTAACAGGAAAAAGCAAAAAATTTCAGAATTGCACCTTGCAATGTGGAGATATTACTGTTTGTGCATTTACAATATTCATTGATTTTTGCCATTGAAAAACATGTTTTTCATATACCAGAAATGTTTGAAGCTACTGACTGAATGAAAGGAGCTGGCATCTCACTCTCTTTGAATCTTCTTTATCATGCTAGGATTAACAGGAAAAAGCTAAAAATTTCAGAATTGCACCGTGCAATGTGGAGATATTACTGTTTGTGCATTTACAATATTCATTGATTTTTGCCATTGAAAAACATGTTTTTCATATACCAGAAATGTTTGAAGCTACTGACTGAATGAAAGGAGCTGGCATCTCACTCTCTTTGAATCTTCTTTATCATGCTAGGATTAGCAGGAAAAAGCAAAAATTTTCAGAATTGCACCTTGCAATGTGGAGATATTACTGTTTGTGCATTTACAATATTCATTGATTTTTGCCATTGAAAAACATGTTTTTCATATACCAGAAATGTTTGAAGCTACTGACTGAATGAAAGTAGCTGGCATCTCACTCTCTTTGAATCTTCTTTATCATGCTAGGATTAACAGGAAAAAGCAAAAAATTTCAGAATTGCACCTTGCAATGTGGAGATATTACTGTTTGTGCATTTACAATATTCATTGATTTTTGCCATTGAAAAACATGTTTTTCATATACCAGAAATGTTTGAAGCTACTGACTGAATGAAAGGAGCTGGCATCTCACTCTCTTTGAATCTTCTTTATCATGCTAGGATTAACAGGAAAAAGCTAAAAATTTCAGAATTGCACCGTGCAATGTGGAGATATTACTGTTTGTGCATTTACAATATTCATTGATTTTTGCCATTGAAAAACATGTTTTTCATATACCAGAAATGTTTGAAGCTACTGACTGAATGAAAGGAGCTGGCATCTCACTCTCTTTGAATCTTCATCATGCTAGGATTAACAGGAAAAAGCTAAAAATTTCAGAATTGCACCGTGCAATGTGGAGATATTACTGTTTGTGCATTTACAATATTCATTGATTTTTGCCATTGAAAAACATGTTTTTCATATACCAGAAATGTTTGAAGCTACTGACTGAATGAAAGGAGCTGGCATCTCACTCTCTTTGAATCTTCTTTATCATGCTAGGATTAGCAGGAAAAAGCAAAAAATTTCAGAATTGCACCTTGCAATGTGGAGATATTACTGTTTGTGCATTTACAATATTCATTGATTTTTGCCATTGAAAAACATGTTTTTCATATACCAGAAATGTTTGAAGCTACTGACTGAATGAAAGGAGCTGGCATCTCACTCTCTTTGAATCTTTATCATGCTAGGATTAACAGGAAAAAGCTAAAAATTTCAGAATTGCACCGTGCAATGTGGAGATATTACTGTTTGTGCATTTACAATATTCATTGATTTTTGCCATTGAAAAACATGTTTTTCATATACCAGAAATGTTTGAAGCTACTGACTGAATGAAAGGAGCTGGCATCTCACTCTCTTTGAATCTTTATCATGCTAGGATTAACAGGAAAAAACAAAAAATTTCAGAATTGCACCGTGCAATGTGGAGATATTACTGTTTGTGCATTTACAATATTCATTGATTTTTGCCATTGAAAAACATGTTTTTCATATACCAGAAATGTTTGAAGCTACTGACTGAATGAAAGGAGCTGGCATCTCACTCTCTTTGAATCTTCTTTATCATGCTAGGATTAGCAGGAAAAAGCAAAAAATTTCAGAATTGCACCTTGCAATGTGGAGATATTACTGTTTGTGCATTTACAATATTCATTGATTTTTGCCATTGAAAAACGTTTTTCATATACCAGAAATGTTTGAAGCTACTGACTGAATGAAAGGAGCTGGCATCTCACTCTCTTTGAATCTTCTTTATCATGCTAGGATTAACAGGAAAAAGCTAAAAATTTCAGAATTGCACCGTGCAATGTGGAGATATTACTGTTTGTGCATTTACAATATTCATTGATTTTTGCCATTGAAAAACATGTTTTTCATATACCAGAAATGTTTGAAGCTACTGACTGAATGAAAGGAGCTGGCATCTCACTCTCTTTGAATCTTCTTTATCATGCTAGGATTAGCAGGAAAAAGCAAAAAATTTCAGAATTGCACCTTGCAATGTGGAGATATTACTGTTTGTGCATTTACAATATTCATTGATTTTTGCCATTGAAAAACATGTTTTTCATATACCAGAAATGTTTGAAGCTACTGACTGAATGAAAGGAGCTGGCATCTCACTCTCTTTGAATCTTCTTTATCATGCTAGGATTAACAGGAAAAAGCTAAAAATTTCAGAATTGCACCACGCAATGTGGAGATATTACTGTTTGTGCATTTACAATATTCATTGATTTTTGCCATTGAAAAACATGTTTTTCATATACCAGAAATGTTTGAAGCTACTGACTGAATGAAAGGAGCTGGCATCTCACTCTCTTTGAATCTTCTTTATCATGCTAGGATTAGCAGGAAAAAGCAAAAAATTTCAGAATTGCACCTTGCAATGTGGAGATATTACTGTTTGTGCATTTACAATATTCATTGATTTTTGCCATTGAAAAACATGTTTTTCATATACCAGAAATGTTTGAAGCTACTGACTGAATGAAAGGAGCTGGCATCTCACTCTCTTTGAATCTTCTTTATCATGCTAAGAGGAGCAGGAAAAAGCAAAAAATTTCAGACTTGCACCTTGCAATGCGGAGAAATTACTGTTTGTGCATTTACAATATTCATTGATTTTTGCCATTGAAAAACGTCCAGAAATGATTGAAGGTACTGACTGAATGAAAGGAGCTGGCATCTCACTCTCTTTGAATCTTCTTTATCATGCTAAGAGGAGCAGGAAAAAGCAAAAAATTTCAGAATTGCACCTTGCAATGCGGAGAAATTACAGTTTGTGCATTTACAATATTCATTGATTTTTGCCATTGAAAAACATCCAGAAATGATTGAAGCTACTGACTGAATGAAAGGAGCTGGCATCTCACTCTCTTTGAATCTTCTTTATCATGCTAAGAGGAGCAGGAAAAAGCAAAAAATTTCAGAATTGCACCTTGCAATGTGGAGAAATTACTGTTTGTGCATTTACAATATTCATTGATTTTTGCCATTGAAAAACATCATGTTATTCATATACCAGAAATGTTTGAAGCTACTGACTGAATGAAAGGAGCTGGCATCTCACTCTCTTTGAATCTTCTTTATCATGCTAAGAGGAGCAGGAAAAAGCAAAAAATTTCAGAATTGCACCTTGCAATGTGGAGAAATTACTGTTTGTGCATTTACAATATTCATTGATTTTTACCATTGAAAAACGTCCAGAAATGATTGAAGCTACTGACTGAATGAAAGTAGCTGGCATCTCACTCTCTTTGAATCTTCTTTATCATGCTAAGAGGAGCAGGAAAAAGCAAAAAATTTCAGACTTGCACCTTGCAATGCGGAGAAATTACTGTTTGTGCATTTACAATATTCATTGATTTTTGCCATTGAAAAACATCGTTATTCATATACCAGAAATGTTTGAAGCTACTGACTGAATGAAAGGAGCTGGCATCTCACTCTCTTTGAATCTTCTTTATCATGCTAAGAGGAGCAGGAAAAAGCAAAAAATTTCAGAATTGCACCTTGCAATGCGGAGAAATTACTGTTTGTGCATTTACAATATTCATTGATTTTTGCCATTGAAAAACATCATGTTATTCATATACCAGAAATGTTTGAAGCTACTGACTGAATGAAAGGAGCTGGAATCTCACTCTCTTTGAATCTTCTTTATCATGCTAAGAGGAGCAGGAAAAAGCAAAAAATTTCAGAATTGCACCTTGCAATGCGGAGAAATTACTGTTTGTGCATTTACAATATTCATTGATTTTTGCCATTGAAAAACGTCCAGAAATGATTGAAGCTACTGACTGAATGAAAGGAGCTGGCATCTCACTCTCTTTGAATCTTCTTTATCATGCTAAGAGGAGCAGGAAAAATCAAAAAATTTCAGAATTGCACCTTGCAATGCGGAGAAATTACTGTTTGTGCATTTACAATATTCATTGATTTTTGCCATTGAAAAACATGTTATTCATATACCAGAAATGTTTGAAGCTACTGACTGAATGAAAGGAGCTGGCACCTCACTCTCTTTCAATCTTCTTTATCATGCTAAGAGGAGCGGGAAAAAGCAAAAAATTTCAGAATTGCACCTTGCAATGCGGAGAAATTACTGTTTGTGCATTTACAATATTCATTGATTTTTGCCATTGAAAAACGTCCAGAAATGATTGAAGGTACTGACTAAATGAAAGGAGCTGTCATCTCACTCTCTTTGAATCTTCTTTATCATGCTAAGAGGAGCAGGAAAAAGCAAAAAATTTCAGAATTGCACCTTGCAATGCGGAGAAATTACTGTTTGTGCATTTACAATATTCATTGATTTTTGCCATTGAAAAACGTCCAGAAATGATTGAAGCTACTGACTGAATGAAAGGAGCTGGCATCTCACTCTCTTTGAATCTTCTTTATCATGCTAAGAGTAGCAGGAAAAAGCAAAACATTTCAGAATTGCACCTTGCAATACGGAGAAATTACAGTTTGTGCATTTACAATATTCATTGATTTTTGCCATTGAAAAACATCCAGAAATGATTGAAGCTACTGACTGAATGAAAGGAGCTGGCATCTCACTCTCTTTGAATCTTCTTTATCATGCTAAGAGGAGCAGGAAAAAGCAAAAAATTTCAGACTTGCACCTTGCAATGCGGAGAAATTACTGTTTGTGCATTTACAATATTCATTGATTTTTGCCATTGAAAAACATCATGTTATTCATATACCAGAAATGTTTGAAGCTACTGACTGAATGAAAGGAGCTGGCATCTCACTCTCTTTGAATCTTCTTTATCATGCTAAGAGGAGCAGGAAAAAGCAAAAAATTTCAGAATTGCACCTTGCAATGCGGAGAAATTACTGTTTGTGCATTTACAATATTCATTGATTTTTGCCATTGAAAAACGTCCAGAAATGATTGAAGCTACTGACTGAATGAAAGGAGCTGGCATCTCACTCTCTTTGAATCTTCTTTATCATGCTAAGAGGAGCAGGAAAAAGCAAAAAATTTCAGAATTGCACCTTGCAATGCGGAGAAATTACTGTTTGTGCATTTACAATATTCATTGATTTTTGCCATTGAAAAACATCATGTTATTCATATACCAGAAATGTTTGAAGCTACTGACTGAATGAAAGGAGCTGACATCTCACTCTCTTTGAATCTTCTTTATCATGCTAAGAGGAGCAGGAAAAAGCAAAAAATTTCAGAATTGCACCTTGCAATGCGGAGAAATTACTGTTTGTGCATTTACAATATTCATTGATTTTTGCCATTGAAAAACATCCAGAAATGATTGAAGCTACTGACTGAATGAAAGGAGCTGGCATCTCACTCTATTTGAATCTTCTTTATCATGCTAAGAGGAGCAGGAAAAAGCAAAAAATTTCAGAATTGCACCTTGCAATGCGGAGAAATTACTGTTTGTGCATTTACAATATTCATTGATTTTTGCCATTGAAAAACATCATGTTATTCATATACCAGAAATGTTTGAAGCTACTGACTGAATGAAAGGAGCTGGCATCTCACTCTCTTTGAATCTTCTTTATCATGCTAAGAGGAGCAGGAAAAAGCAAAAAATTTCAGAATTGCACCTTGCAATGTGGAGAAATTACTGTTTGTGCATTTACAATATTCATTGATTTTTGCCATTGAAAAACATCATGTTATTCATATACCAGAAATGTTTGAAGCTACTGACTGAATGAAAGGAGCTGGCATCTCACTCTCTTTGAATCTTCTTTATCATGCTAAGAGGAGCAGGAAAAAGCAAAAAATTTCAGAATTGCACCTTGCAATGTGGAGAAATTACTGTTTGTGCATTTACAATATTCATTGATTTTTACCATTGAAAAACGTCCAGAAATGATTGAAGCTACTGACTGAATGAAAGTAGCTGGCATCTCACTCTCTTTGAATCTTCTTTATCATGCTAAGAGGAGCAGGAAAAAGCAAAAAATTTCAGACTTGCACCTTGCAATGCGGAGAAATTACTGTTTGTGCATTTACAATATTCATTGATTTTTGCCATTGAAAAACATCATGTTATTCATATACCAGAAATGTTTGAAGCTACTGACTGAATGAAAGGAGCTGGCATCTCACTCTCTTTGAATCTTCTTTATCATGCTAAGAGGAGCAGGAAAAAGCAAAAAATTTCAGACTTGCACCTTGCAATGCGGAGAAATTACTGTTTGTGCATTTACAATATTCATTGATTTTTGCCATTGAAAAACGTCCAGAAATGATTGAAGCTACTGATTGAATGAAAGGAGCTGGCATCTCACTCTCTTTGAATCTTCTTTATCATGCTAAGAGGAGCAGGAAAAAGCAAAAAATTTCAGAATTGCACCTTGCAATGCGGAGAAATTACTGTTTGTGCATTTACAATATTCATTGATTTTTGCCATTGAAAAACATGTTATTCATATACCAGAAATGTTTGAAGCTACTGACTGAATGAAAGGAGCTGGCACCTCACTCTCTTTGAATCTTCTCTATCATGCTAAGAGGAGCAGGAAAAAGCAAAAAATTTCAGAATTGCACCTTGCAATGCGGAGAAATTACTGTTTGTGCATTTACAATATTCATTGATTTTTGCCATTGAAAAACATCATGTTATTCATATACCAGAAATGTTTGAAGCTACTGACTGAATGAAAGGAGTTGGCATCTCACTCTCTTTGAATCTTCTTTATCATGCTAAGAGGAGCAGGAAAAAGCAAAAAATTTCAGAATTGCACCTTGCAATGCGGAGAAATTACTGTTTGTGCATTTACAATATTCATTGATTTTTGCCATTGAAAAACATCATGTTATTCATATACCAGAAATGTTTGAAGCTACTGACTGAATGAAAGGAGCTGGCATCTCACTCTCTTTGAATCTTCTTTATCATGCTAAGAGGAGCAGGAAAAAGCAAAAAATTTTAGAATTGCACATTGCAATGTGGAGAAATTACTGTTTGTGCATTTACAATATTCATTGATTTTTACCATTGAAAAACGTCCAGAAATGATTGAAGCTACTGACTGAATGAAAGTAGCTGGCATCTCACTCTCTTTGAATCTTCTTTATCATGCTAAGAGGAGCAGGAAAAAGCAAAAAATTTCAGACTTGCACCTTGCAATGCGGAGAAATTACTGTTTGTGCATTTACAATATTCATTGATTTTTGCCATTGAAAAACATCATGTTATTCATATTCCAGAAATGTTTGAAGCTACTGACTGAATGAAAGGAGCTGGCATCTCACTCTCTTTGAATCTTCTTTATCATGCTAAGAGGAGCAGGAAAAAGCAAAAAATTTCAGAATTGCACCTTGCAATGCGGAGAAATTACTGTTTGTGCATTTACAATATTCATTGATTTTTGCCATTGAAAAACGTCCAGAAATGATTGAAGCTACTGACTGAATGAAAGGAGCTGGCATCTCACTCTCTTTGAATCTTCTTTATCATGCTAAGAGGAGCAGGAAAAAGCAAAAAATTTCAGAATTGCACCTTGCAATGCGGAGAAATTACTGTTTGTGCATTTACAATATTCATTGATTTTTGCCATTGAAAAACGTCCAGAAATGATTGAAGCTACTGACTGAATGAAAGGAGCTGGCATCTCACTCTCTTTGAATCTTCTTTATCATGCTAAGAGGAGCAGGAAAAAGCAAAAAATTTCAGAATTGCACCTTGCAATGCGGAGAAATTACTGTTTGTGCATTTACAATATTCATTGATTTTAGCCATTGAAAAACATCATGTTATTCATATACCAGAAATGTTTGAAGCTACTGACTGAATGAAAGGAGCTGACATCTCACTCTCTTTGAATCTTCTTTATCATGCTAAGAGGAGCAGGAAAAAGCAAAAAATTTCAGAATTGCACCTTGCAATGCGGAGAAATTACTGTTTGTGCATTTACAATATTCATTGATTTTTGCCATTGAAAAACGTCCAGAAATGATTGAAGCTTCTGACTGAATGAAAGGAGCTGGCATCTCACTCCCTTTGAATCTTCTTTATCATGCTAAGAGGAGCAGGAAAAAGCAAAAAATTTCAGAATTGCACCTTGCAATGCGGAGAAATTACTGTTTGTGCATTTACAATATTCATTGATTTTTGCCATTGAAAAACATCATGTTATTCATATACCAGAAATGTTTGAAGCTACTGACTGAATGAAAGGAGCTGGCATCTCACTCTCTTTGAATCTTCTTTATCATGCTAAGAGGAGCAGGAAAAAGCAAAAAATTTCAGAATTGCACCTTGCAATGTGGAGAAATTACTGTTTGTGCATTTACAATATTCATTGATTTTTGCCATTGAAAAACATCATGTTATTCATATACCAGAAATGTTTGAAGCTACTGACTGAATGAAAGGAGCTGGCATCTCACTCTCTTTGAATCTTCTTTATCATGCTAAGAGGAGCAGGAAAAAGCAAAAAATTTCAGAATTGCACCTTGCAATGTGGAGAAATTACTGTTTGTGCATTTACAATATTCATTGATTTTTACCATTGAAAAACGTCCAGAAATGATTGAAGCTACTGACTGAAAGTAGCTGGCATCTCACTCTCTTTGAATCTTCTTTATCATGCTAAGAGGAGCAGGAAAAAGCAAAAAAATTTCAGACTTGCACCTTGCAATGCGGAGAAATTACTGTTTGTGCATTTACAATATTCATTGATTTTTGCCATTGAAAAACATCATGTTATTCATATACCAGAAATGTTTGAAGCTACTGACTGAATGAAAGGAGCTGGCATCTCACTCTCTTTGAATCTTCTTTATCATGCTAAGAGGAGCAGGAAAAAGCAAAAAATTTCAGAATTGCACCTTGCAATGCGGAGAAATTACTGTTTGTGCATTTACAATATTCATTGATTTTTGCCATTCAAAAACATCCAGAAATGATTGAAGCTACTGACTGAATGAAAGGAGCTGGCATCTCACTCTCTTTGAATCTTCTTTATCATGCTAAGAGGAGCAGGAAAAAGCAAAAAATTTCAGAATTGCACCTTGCAATGCGGAGAAATTACTGTTTGTGCATTTACAATATTCATTGATTTTTGCCATTGAAAAACATCATGTTATTCATATACCAGAAATGTTTGAAGCTACTGACTGAATGAAAGGAGCTGACATCTCACTCTCTTTGAATCTTCTTTATCATGCTAAGAGGAGCAGGAAAAAGCAAAAAATTTCAGAATTGCACCTTGCAATGCGGAGAAATTACTGTTTGTGCATTTACAATATTCATTGATTTTTGCCATTGAAAAACATCCAGAAATGATTGAAGCTACTGACTGAATGAAAGGAGCTGGCATCTCACTCTTTTTGAATCTTCTTTATCATGCTAAGAGGAGCAGGAAAAAGCAAAAAATTTCAGAATTGCACCTTGCAATGCGGAGAAATTACTGTTTGTGCATTTACAATATTCATTGATTTTTGCCATTGAAAAACATCATGTTATTCATATACCAGAAATGTTTGAAGCTACTGACTGAATGAAAGGAGCTGGCATCTCACTCTCTTTGAATCTTCTTTATCATGCTAAGAGGAGCAGGAAAAAGCAAAAAATTTCAGAATTGCACCTTGCAATGCGGAGAAATTACTGTTTGTGCATTTACAATATTCATTGATTTTTGCCATTGAAAAACATCATGTTATTCATATACCAGAAATGTTTGAAGCTACTGACTGAAAGGAGCTGGCATCTCACTCTCTTTGAATCTTCTTTATCATGCTAAGAGGAGCAGGAAAAAGCAAAAAATTTCAGAATTGCACCTTGCAATGTGGAGAAATTACTGTTTGTGCATTTACAATATTCATTGATTTTTACCATTGAAAAACGTCCAGAAATGATTGAAGCTACTGACTGCATGAAAGTAACTGGCATCTCACTCTCTTTGAATCTTCTTTATCATGCTAAGAGGAGCAGGAAAAAGCAAAAAATTTCAGACTTGCACCTTGCAATGCGGAGAAATTACTGTTTGTGCATTTACAATATTCATTGATTTTTGCCATTGAAAAACATGTTTTTCATATACCAGAAATGTTTGAAGCTACTGACTGAATGAAAGGAGCTGGCATCTCACTCTCTTTGAATCTTCTTTATCATGCTAGGATTAACAGGAAAAAGCAAAAAATTTCAGAATTGCACCTTGCAATGTGGAGATATTACTGTTTGTGCATTTACAATATTCATTGATTTTTGCCATTGAAAAACATGTTTTTCATATACCAGAAATGTTTGAAGCTACTGACTGAATGAAAGGAGCTGGCATCTCACTCTCTTTGAATCTTCTTTATCATGCTAGGATTAACAGGAAAAAGCTAAAAATTTCAGAATTGCACCGTGCAATGTGGAGATATTACTGTTTGTGCATTTACAATATTCATTGATTTTTGCCATTGAAAAACATGTTTTTCATATACCAGAAATGTTTGAAGCTACTGACTGAATGAAAGGAGCTGGCATCTCACTCTCTTTGAATCTTCTTTATCATGCTAGGATTAGCAGGAAAAAGCAAAAATTTTCAGAATTGCACCTTGCAATGTGGAGATATTACTGTTTGTGCATTTACAATATTCATTGATTTTTGCCATTGAAAAACATGTTTTTCATATACCAGAAATGTTTGAAGCTACTGACTGAATGAAAGTAGCTGGCATCTCACTCTCTTTGAATCTTCTTTATCATGCTAGGATTAACAGGAAAAAGCAAAAAATTTCAGAATTGCACCTTGCAATGTGGAGATATTACTGTTTGTGCATTTACAATATTCATTGATTTTTGCCATTGAAAAACATGTTTTTCATATACCAGAAATGTTTGAAGCTACTGACTGAATGAAAGGAGCTGACATCTCACTCTCTTTGAATCTTCTTTATCATGCTAAGAGGAGCAGGAAAAAGCAAAAAATTTCAGAATTGCACCTTGCAATGCGGAGAAATTACTGTTTGTGCATTTACAATATTCATTGATTTTTGCCATTGAAAAACATCCAGAAATGATTGAAGCTACTGACTGAATGAAAGGAGCTGGCATCTCACTCTATTTGAATCTTCTTTATCATGCTAAGAGGAGCAGGAAAAAGCAAAAAATTTCAGAATTGCACCTTGCAATGCGGAGAAATTACTGTTTGTGCATTTACAATATTCATTGATTTTTGCCATTGAAAAACATCATGTTATTCATATACCAGAAATGTTTGAAGCTACTGACTGAATGAAAGGAGCTGGCATCTCACTCTCTTTGAATCTTCTTTATCATGCTAAGAGGAGCAGGAAAAAGCAAAAAATTTCAGAATTGCACCTTGCAATGTGGAGAAATTACTGTTTGTGCATTTACAATATTCATTGATTTTTGCCATTGAAAAACATCATGTTATTCATATACCAGAAATGTTTGAAGCTACTGACTGAATGAAAGGAGCTGGCATCTCACTCTCTTTGAATCTTCTTTATCATGCTAAGAGGAGCAGGAAAAAGCAAAAAATTTCAGAATTGCACCTTGCAATGTGGAGAAATTACTGTTTGTGCATTTACAATATTCATTGATTTTTACCATTGAAAAACGTCCAGAAATGATTGAAGCTACTGACTGAATGAAAGTAGCTGGCATCTCACTCTCTTTGAATCTTCTTTATCATGCTAAGAGGAGCAGGAAAAAGCAAAAAATTTCAGACTTGCACCTTGCAATGCGGAGAAATTACTGTTTGTGCATTTACAATATTCATTGATTTTTGCCATTGAAAAACATCATGTTATTCATATACCAGAAATGTTTGAAGCTACTGACTGAATGAAAGGAGCTGGCATCTCACTCTCTTTGAATCTTCTTTATCATGCTAAGAGGAGCAGGAAAAAGCAAAAAATTTCAGACTTGCACCTTGCAATGCGGAGAAATTACTGTTTGTGCATTTACAATATTCATTGATTTTTGCCATTGAAAAACGTCCAGAAATGATTGAAGCTACTGATTGAATGAAAGGAGCTGGCATCTCACTCTCTTTGAATCTTCTTTATCATGCTAAGAGGAGCAGGAAAAAGCAAAAAATTTCAGAATTGCACCTTGCAATGCGGAGAAATTACTGTTTGTGCATTTACAATATTCATTGATTTTTGCCATTGAAAAACATGTTATTCATATACCAGAAATGTTTGAAGCTACTGACTGAATGAAAGGAGCTGGCACCTCACTCTCTTTGAATCTTCTCTATCATGCTAAGAGGAGCAGGAAAAAGCAAAAAATTTCAGAATTGCACCTTGCAATGCGGAGAAATTACTGTTTGTGCATTTACAATATTCATTGATTTTTGCCATTGAAAAACATCATGTTATTCATATACCAGAAATGTTTGAAGCTACTGACTGAATGAAAGGAGTTGGCATCTCACTCTCTTTGAATCTTCTTTATCATGCTAAGAGGAGCAGGAAAAAGCAAAAAATTTCAGAATTGCACCTTGCAATGCGGAGAAATTACTGTTTGTGCATTTACAATATTCATTGATTTTTGCCATTGAAAAACATCATGTTATTCATATACCAGAAATGTTTGAAGCTACTGACTGAATGAAAGGAGCTGGCATCTCACTCTCTTTGAATCTTCTTTATCATGCTAAGAGGAGCAGGAAAAAGCAAAAAATTTTAGAATTGCACATTGCAATGTGGAGAAATTACTGTTTGTGCATTTACAATATTCATTGATTTTTACCATTGAAAAACGTCCAGAAATGATTGAAGCTACTGACTGAATGAAAGTAGCTGGCATCTCACTCTCTTTGAATCTTCTTTATCATGCTAAGAGGAGCAGGAAAAAGCAAAAAATTTCAGACTTGCACCTTGCAATGCGGAGAAATTACTGTTTGTGCATTTACAATATTCATTGATTTTTGCCATTGAAAAACATCATGTTATTCATATTCCAGAAATGTTTGAAGCTACTGACTGAATGAAAGGAGCTGGCATCTCACTCTCTTTGAATCTTCTTTATCATGCTAAGAGGAGCAGGAAAAAGCAAAAAATTTCAGAATTGCACCTTGCAATGCGGAGAAATTACTGTTTGTGCATTTACAATATTCATTGATTTTTGCCATTGAAAAACGTCCAGAAATGATTGAAGCTACTGACTGAATGAAAGGAGCTGGCATCTCACTCTCTTTGAATCTTCTTTATCATGCTAAGAGGAGCAGGAAAAAGCAAAAAATTTCAGAATTGCACCTTGCAATGCGGAGAAATTACTGTTTGTGCATTTACAATATTCATTGATTTTTGCCATTGAAAAACGTCCAGAAATGATTGAAGCTACTGACTGAATGAAAGGAGCTGGCATCTCACTCTCTTTGAATCTTCTTTATCATGCTAAGAGGAGCAGGAAAAAGCAAAAAATTTCAGAATTGCACCTTGCAATGCGGAGAAATTACTGTTTGTGCATTTACAATATTCATTGATTTTAGCCATTGAAAAACATCATGTTATTCATATACCAGAAATGTTTGAAGCTACTGACTGAATGAAAGGAGCTGACATCTCACTCTCTTTGAATCTTCTTTATCATGCTAAGAGGAGCAGGAAAAAGCAAAAAATTTCAGAATTGCACCTTGCAATGCGGAGAAATTACTGTTTGTGCATTTACAATATTCATTGATTTTTGCCATTGAAAAACGTCCAGAAATGATTGAAGCTACTGACTGAATGAAAGGAGCTGGCATCTCACTCTCTTTGAATCTTCTTTATCATGCTAAGAGGAGCAGGAAAAAGCAAAAAATTTCAGAATTGCACCTTGCAATGCGGAGAAATTACTGTTTGTGCATTTACAATATTCATTGATTTTTGCCATTGAAAAACATCATGTTATTCATATACCAGAAATGTTTGAAGCTACTGACTGAATGAAAGGAGCTGGCATCTCACTCTCTTTGAATCTTCTTTATCATGCTAAGAGGAGCAGGAAAAAGCAAAAAATTTCAGAATTGCACCTTGCAATGTGGAGAAATTACTGTTTGTGCATTTACAATATTCATTGATTTTTGCCATTGAAAAACATCATGTTATTCATATACCAGAAATGTTTGAAGCTACTGACTGAATGAAAGGAGCTGGCATCTCACTCTCTTTGAATCTTCTTTATCATGCTAAGAGGAGCAGGAAAAAGCAAAAAATTTCAGAATTGCACCTTGCAATGTGGAGAAATTACTGTTTGTGCATTTACAATATTCATTGATTTTTACCATTGAAAAACGTCCAGAAATGATTGAAGCTACTGACTGAAAGTAGCTGGCATCTCACTCTCTTTGAATCTTCTTTATCATGCTAAGAGGAGCAGGAAAAAGCAAAAAAATTTCAGACTTGCACCTTGCAATGCGGAGAAATTACTGTTTGTGCATTTACAATATTCATTGATTTTTGCCATTGAAAAACATCATGTTATTCATATACCAGAAATGTTTGAAGCTACTGACTGAATGAAAGGAGCTGGCATCTCACTCTCTTTGAATCTTCTTTATCATGCTAAGAGGAGCAGGAAAAAGCAAAAAATTTCAGAATTGCACCTTGCAATGCGGAGAAATTACTGTTTGTGCATTTACAATATTCATTGATTTTTGCCATTGAAAAACATCCAGAAATGATTGAAGCTACTGACTGAATGAAAGGAGCTGGCATCTCACTCTCTTTGAATCTTCTTTATCATGCTAAGAGGAGCAGGAAAAAGCAAAAAATTTCAGAATTGCACCTTGCAATGCGGAGAAATTACTGTTTGTGCATTTACAATATTCATTGATTTTTGCCATTGAAAAACATCATGTTATTCATATACCAGAAATGTTTGAAGCTACTGACTGAATGAAAGGAGCTGACATCTCACTCTCTTTGAATCTTCTTTATCATGCTAAGAGGAGCAGGAAAAAGCAAAAAATTTCAGAATTGCACCTTGCAATGCGGAGAAATTACTGTTTGTGCATTTACAATATTCATTGATTTTTGCCATTGAAAAACATCCAGAAATGATTGAAGCTACTGACTGAATGAAAGGAGCTGGCATCTCACTCTTTTTGAATCTTCTTTATCATGCTAAGAGGAGCAGGAAAAAGCAAAAAATTTCAGAATTGCACCTTGCAATGCGGAGAAATTACTGTTTGTGCATTTACAATATTCATTGATTTTTGCCATTGAAAAACATCATGTTATTCATATACCAGAAATGTTTGAAGCTACTGACTGAATGAAAGGAGCCGGCATCTCACTCTCTTTGAATCTTCTTTATCATGCTAAGAGGAGCAGGAAAAAGCAAAAAATTTCAGAATTGCACCTTGCAATGCGGAGAAATTACTGTTTGTGCATTTACAATATTCATTGATTTTTGCCATTGAAAAACATCATGTTATTCATATACCAGAAATGTTTGAAGCTACTGACTGAAAGGAGCTGGCATCTCACTCTCTTTGAATCTTCTTTATCATGCTAAGAGGAGCAGGAAAAAGCAAAAAATTTCAGAATTGCACCTTGCAATGTGGAGAAATTACTGTTTGTGCATTTACAATATTCATTGATTTTTACCATTGAAAAACGTCCAGAAATGATTGAAGCTACTGACTGCATGAAAGTAACTGGCATCTCACTCTCTTTGAATCTTCTTTATCATGCTAAGAGGAGCAGGAAAAAGCAAAAAATTTCAGACTTGCACCTTGCAATGCGGAGAAATTACTGTTTGTGCATTTACAATATTCATTGATTTTTGCCATTGAAAAACATGTTTTTCATATACCAGAAATGTTTGAAGCTACTGACTGAATGAAAGGAGCTGGCATCTCACTCTCTTTGAATCTTCTTTATCATGCTAGGATTAACAGGAAAAAGCAAAAAATTTCAGAATTGCACCTTGCAATGTGGAGATATTACTGTTTGTGCATTTACAATATTCATTGATTTTTGCCATTGAAAAACATGTTTTTCATATACCAGAAATGTTTGAAGCTACTGACTGAATGAAAGGAGCTGGCATCTCACTCTCTTTGAATCTTCTTTATCATGCTAGGATTAACAGGAAAAAGCTAAAAATTTCAGAATTGCACCGTGCAATGTGGAGATATTACTGTTTGTGCATTTACAATATTCATTGATTTTTGCCATTGAAAAACATGTTTTTCATATACCAGAAATGTTTGAAGCTACTGACTGAATGAAAGGAGCTGGCATCTCACTCTCTTTGAATCTTCTTTATCATGCTAGGATTAGCAGGAAAAAGCAAAAATTTTCAGAATTGCACCTTGCAATGTGGAGATATTACTGTTTGTGCATTTACAATATTCATTGATTTTTGCCATTGAAAAACATGTTTTTCATATACCAGAAATGTTTGAAGCTACTGACTGAATGAAAGTAGCTGGCATCTCACTCTCTTTGAATCTTCTTTATCATGCTAGGATTAACAGGAAAAAGCAAAAAATTTCAGAATTGCACCTTGCAATGTGGAGATATTACTGTTTGTGCATTTACAATATTCATTGATTTTTGCCATTGAAAAACATGTTTTTCATATACCAGAAATGTTTGAAGCTACTGACTGAATGAAAGGAGCTGGCATCTCACTCTCTTTGAATCTTCTTTATCATGCTAGGATTAACAGGAAAAAGCTAAAAATTTCAGAATTGCACCGTGCAATGTGGAGATATTACTGTTTGTGCATTTACAATATTCATTGATTTTTGCCATTGAAAAACATGTTTTTCATATACCAGAAATGTTTGAAGCTACTGACTGAATGAAAGGAGCTGGCATCTCACTCTCTTTGAATCTTCTTTATCATGCTAAGAGGAGCAGGAAAAAGCAAAAAATTTCAGAATTGCACCTTGCAATGCGGAGAAATTACTGTTTGTGCATTTACAATATTCATTGATTTTTGCCATTGAAAAACATCATGTTATTCATATACCAGAAATGTTTGAAGCTACTGACTGAATGAAAGGAGCTGGCATCTCACTCTCTTTGAATCTTCTTTATCATGCTAAGAGGAGCAGGAAAAAGCAAAAAATTTCAGAATTGCACCTTGCAATGCGGAGAAATTACTGTTTGTGCATTTACAATATTCATTGATTTTTGCCATTGAAAAACGTCCAGAAATGATTGAAGCTACTGACTGAATGAAAGGAGCTGGCATCTCACTCTCTTTGAATCTTCTTTATCATGCTAAGAGGAGCAGGAAAAATCAAAAAATTTCAGAATTGCACCTTGCAATGCGGAGAAATTACTGTTTGTGCATTTACAATATTCATTGATTTTTGCCATTGAAAAACATGTTATTCATATACCAGAAATGTTTGAAGCTACTGACTGAATGAAAGGAGCTGGCACTTCACTCTCTTTCAATCTTCTTTATCATGCTAAGAGGAGCGGGAAAAAGCAAAAAATTTCAGAATTGCACCTTGCAATGCGGAGAAATTACTGTTTGTGCATTTACAATATTCATTGATTTTTGCCATTGAAAAACGTCCAGAAATGATTGAAGGTACTGACTAAATGAAAGGAGCTGTCATCTCACTCTCTTTGAATCTTCTTTATCATGCTAAGAGGAGCAGGAAAAAGCAAAAAATTTCAGAATTGCACCTTGCAATGCGGAGAAATTACTGTTTGTGCATTTACAATATTCATTGATTTTTGCCATTGAAAAACGTCCAGAAATGATTGAAGCTACTGACTGAATGAAAGGAGCTGGCATCTCACTCTCTTTGAATCTTCTTTATCATGCTAAGAGTAGCAGGAAAAAGCAAAAAATTTCAGAATTGCACCTTGCAATACGGAGAAATTACAGTTTGTGCATTTACAATATTCATTGATTTTTGCCATTGAAAAACATCCAGAAATGATTGAAGCTACTGACTGAATGAAAGGAGCTGGCATCTCACTCTCTTTGAATCTTCTTTATCATGCTAAGAGGAGCAGGAAAAAGCAAAAAATTTCAGACTTGCACCTTGCAATGCGGAGAAATTACTGTTTGTGCATTTACAATATTCATTGATTTTTGCCATTGAAAAACATCATGTTATTCATATACCAGAAATGTTTGAAGCTACTGACTGAATGAAAGGAGCTGGCATCTCACTCTCTTTGAATCTTTATCATGCTAAGAGGAGCAGGAAAAAGCAAAAAATTTCAGAATTGCACCTTGCAATGCGGAGAAATTACTGTTTGTGCATTTACAATATTCATTGATTTTTGCCATTGAAAAACGTCCAGAAATGATTGAAGCTACTGACTGAATGAAAGGAGCTGGCATCTCACTCTCTTTGAATCTTCTTTATCATGCTAAGAGGAGCAGGAAAAAGCAAAAAATTTCAGAATTGCACCTTGCAATGCGGAGAAATTACTGTTTGTGCATTTACAATATTCATTGATTTTTGCCATTGAAAAACATCATGTTATTCATATACCAGAAATGTTTGAAGCTACTGACTGAATGAAAGGAGCTGACATCTCACTCTCTTTGAATCTTCTTTATCATGCTAAGAGGAGCAGGAAAAAGCAAAAAATTTCAGAATTGCACCTTGCAATGCGGAGAAATTACTGTTTGTGCATTTACAATATTCATTGATTTTTGCCATTGAAAAACATCCAGAAATGATTGAAGCTACTGACTGAATGAAAGGAGCTGGCATCTCACTCTATTTGAATCTTCTTTATTATGCTAAGAGGAGCAGGAAAAAGCAAAAAATTTCAGAATTGCACCTTGCAATGCGGAGAAATTACTGTTTGTGCATTTACAATATTCATTGATTTTTGCCATTGAAAAACATCATGTTATTCATATACCAGAAATGTTTGAAGCTACTGACTGAATGAAAGGAGCTGGCATCTCACTCTCTTTGAATCTTCTTTATCATGCTAAGAGGAGCAGGAAAAAGCAAAAAATTTCAGAATTGCACCTTGCAATGTGGAGAAATTACTGTTTGTGCATTTACAATATTCATTGATTTTTGCCATTGAAAAACATCATGTTATTCATATACCAGAAATGTTTGAAGCTACTGACTGAATGAAAGGAGCTGGCATCTCACTCTCTTTGAATCTTCTTTATCATGCTAAGAGGAGCAGGAAAAAGCAAAAAATTTCAGAATTGCACCTTGCAATGTGGAGAAATTACTGTTTGTGCATTTACAATATTCATTGATTTTTACCATTGAAAAACGTCCAGAAATGATTGAAGCTACTGACTGAATGAAAGTAGCTGGCATCTCACTTTCTTTGAATCTTCTTTATCATGCTAAGAGGAGCAGGAAAAAGCAAAAAATTTCAGACTTGCACCTTGCAATGCGGAGAAATTACTGTTTGTGCATTTACAATATTCATTGATTTTTGCCATTGAAAAACATCATGTTATTCATATACCAGAAATGTTTGAAGCTACTGACTGAATGAAAGGAGCTGGCATCTCACTCTCTTTGAATCTTCTTTATCATGCTAAGAGGAGCAGGAAAAAGCAAAAAATTTCAGACTTGCACCTTGCAATGCGGAGAAATTACTGTTTGTGCATTTACAATATTCATTGATTTTTGCCATTGAAAAACGTCCAGAAATGATTGAAGCTACTGATTGAATGAAAGGAGCTGGCATCTCACTCTCTTTGAATCTTCTTTATCATGCTAAGAGGAGCAGGAAAAAGCAAAAAATTTCAGAATTGCACCTTGCAATGCGGAGAAATTACTGTTTGTGCATTTACAATATTCATTGATTTTTGCCATTGAAAAACATGTTATTCATATACCAGAAATGTTTGAAGCTACTGACTGAATGAAAGGAGCTGGCACCTCACTCTCTTTGAATCTTCTCTATCATGCTAAGAGGAGCAGGAAAAAGCAAAAAATTTCAGAATTGCACCTTGCAATGTGGAGAAATTACTGTTTGTGCATTTACAATATTCATTGATTTTTGCCATTGAAAAACATCATGTTATTCATATACCAGAAATGTTTGAAGCTACTGACTGAATGAAAGTAGCTGGCATCTCACTCTCTTTGAATCTTCTTTATCATGCTAAGAGGAGCAGGAAAAAGCAAAAAAATTTCAGACTTGCACCTTGCAATGCGGAGAAATTACTGTTTGTGCATTTACAATATTCATTGATTTTTGCCATTGAAAAACATCATGTTATTCATATACCAGAAATGTTTGAAGCTACTGACTGAATGAAAGGAGCTGGCATCTCACTCTCTTTGAATCTTCTTTATCATGCTAAGAGGAGCAGGAAAAAGCAAAAAATTTCAGAATTGCACCTTGCAATGCGGAGAAATTACTGTTTGTGCATTTACAATATTCATTGATTTTTGCCATTGAAAAACATCCAGAAATGATTGAAGCTACTGACTGAATGAAAGGAGCTGGCATCTCACTCTCTTTGAATCTTCTTTATCATGCTAAGAGGAGCAGGAAAAAGCAAAAAATTTCAGAATTGCACCTTGCAATGCGGAGAAATTACTGTTTGTGCATTTACAATATTCATTGATTTTTGCCATTGAAAAACATCATGTTATTCATATACCAGAAATGTTTGAAGCTACTGACTGAATGAAAGGAGCTGACATCTCACTCTCTTTGAATCTTCTTTATCATGCTAAGAGGAGCAGGAAAAAGCAAAAAATTTCAGAATTGCACCTTGCAATGCGGAGAAATTACTGTTTGTGCATTTACAATATTCATTGATTTTTGCCATTGAAAAACATCCAGAAATGATTGAAGCTACTGACTGAATGAAAGGAGCTGGCATCTCACTCTTTTTGAATCTTCTTTATCATGCTAAGAGGAGCAGGAAAAAGCAAAAAATTTCAGAATTGCACCTTGCAATGCGGAGAAATTACTGTTTGTGCATTTACAATATTCATTGATTTTTGCCATTGAAAAACATCATGTTATTCATATACCAGAAATGTTTGAAGCTACTGACTGAATGAAAGGAGCTGGCATCTCACTCTCTTTGAATCTTCTTTATCATGCTAAGAGGAGCAGGAAAAAGCAAAAAATTTCAGAATTGCACCTTGCAATGCGGAGAAATTACTGTTTGTGCATTTACAATATTCATTGATTTTTGCCATTGAAAAACATCATGTTATTCATATACCAGAAATGTTTGAAGCTACTGACTGAAAGGAGCTGGCATCTCACTCTCTTTGAATCTTCTTTATCATGCTAAGAGGAGCAGGAAAAAGCAAAAAATTTCAGAATTGCACCTTGCAATGTGGAGAAATTACTGTTTGTGCATTTACAATATTCATTGATTTTTACCATTGAAAAACGTCCAGAAATGATTGAAGCTACTGACTGCATGAAAGTAACTGGCATCTCACTCTCTTTGAATCTTCTTTATCATGCTAAGAGGAGCAGGAAAAAGCAAAAAATTTCAGACTTGCACCTTGCAATGCGGAGAAATTACTGTTTGTGCATTTACAATATTCATTGATTTTTGCCATTGAAAAACATGTTTTTCATATACCAGAAATGTTTGAAGCTACTGACTGAATGAAAGGAGCTGGCATCTCACTCTCTTTGAATCTTCTTTATCATGCTAGGATTAACAGGAAAAAGCAAAAAATTTCAGAATTGCACCTTGCAATGTGGAGATATTACTGTTTGTGCATTTACAATATTCATTGATTTTTGCCATTGAAAAACATGTTTTTCATATACCAGAAATGTTTGAAGCTACTGACTGAATGAAAGGAGCTGGCATCTCACTCTCTTTGAATCTTCTTTATCATGCTAGGATTAACAGGAAAAAGCTAAAAATTTCAGAATTGCACCGTGCAATGTGGAGATATTACTGTTTGTGCATTTACAATATTCATTGATTTTTGCCATTGAAAAACATGTTTTTCATATACCAGAAATGTTTGAAGCTACTGACTGAATGAAAGGAGCTGGCATCTCACTCTCTTTGAATCTTCTTTATCATGCTAGGATTAGCAGGAAAAAGCAAAAATTTTCAGAATTGCACCTTGCAATGTGGAGATATTACTGTTTGTGCATTTACAATATTCATTGATTTTTGCCATTGAAAAACATGTTTTTCATATACCAGAAATGTTTGAAGCTACTGACTGAATGAAAGTAGCTGGCATCTCACTCTCTTTGAATCTTCTTTATCATGCTAGGATTAACAGGAAAAAGCAAAAAATTTCAGAATTGCACCTTGCAATGTGGAGATATTACTGTTTGTGCATTTACAATATTCATTGATTTTTGCCATTGAAAAACATGTTTTTCATATACCAGAAATGTTTGAAGCTACTGACTGAATGAAAGGAGCTGACATCTCACTCTCTTTGAATCTTCTTTATCATGCTAAGAGGAGCAGGAAAAAGCAAAAAATTTCAGAATTGCACCTTGCAATGCGGAGAAATTACTGTTTGTGCATTTACAATATTCATTGATTTTTGCCATTGAAAAACATCCAGAAATGATTGAAGCTACTGACTGAATGAAAGGAGCTGGCATCTCACTCTATTTGAATCTTCTTTATCATGCTAAGAGGAGCAGGAAAAAGCAAAAAATTTCAGAATTGCACCTTGCAATGCGGAGAAATTACTGTTTGTGCATTTACAATATTCATTGATTTTTGCCATTGAAAAACATCATGTTATTCATATACCAGAAATGTTTGAAGCTACTGACTGAATGAAAGGAGCTGGCATCTCACTCTCTTTGAATCTTCTTTATCATGCTAAGAGGAGCAGGAAAAAGCAAAAAATTTCAGAATTGCACCTTGCAATGTGGAGAAATTACTGTTTGTGCATTTACAATATTCATTGATTTTTGCCATTGAAAAACATCATGTTATTCATATACCAGAAATGTTTGAAGCTACTGACTGAATGAAAGGAGCTGGCATCTCACTCTCTTTGAATCTTCTTTATCATGCTAAGAGGAGCAGGAAAAAGCAAAAAATTTCAGAATTGCACCTTGCAATGTGGAGAAATTACTGTTTGTGCATTTACAATATTCATTGATTTTTACCATTGAAAAACGTCCAGAAATGATTGAAGCTACTGACTGAATGAAAGTAGCTGGCATCTCACTCTCTTTGAATCTTCTTTATCATGCTAAGAGGAGCAGGAAAAAGCAAAAAATTTCAGACTTGCACCTTGCAATGCGGAGAAATTACTGTTTGTGCATTTACAATATTCATTGATTTTTGCCATTGAAAAACATCATGTTATTCATATACCAGAAATGTTTGAAGCTACTGACTGAATGAAAGGAGCTGGCATCTCACTCTCTTTGAATCTTCTTTATCATGCTAAGAGGAGCAGGAAAAAGCAAAAAATTTCAGACTTGCACCTTGCAATGCGGAGAAATTACTGTTTGTGCATTTACAATATTCATTGATTTTTGCCATTGAAAAACGTCCAGAAATGATTGAAGCTACTGATTGAATGAAAGGAGCTGGCATCTCACTCTCTTTGAATCTTCTTTATCATGCTAAGAGGAGCAGGAAAAAGCAAAAAATTTCAGAATTGCACCTTGCAATGCGGAGAAATTACTGTTTGTGCATTTACAATATTCATTGATTTTTGCCATTGAAAAACATGTTATTCATATACCAGAAATGTTTGAAGCTACTGACTGAATGAAAGGAGCTGGCACCTCACTCTCTTTGAATCTTCTCTATCATGCTAAGAGGAGCAGGAAAAAGCAAAAAATTTCAGAATTGCACCTTGCAATGCGGAGAAATTACTGTTTGTGCATTTACAATATTCATTGATTTTTGCCATTGAAAAACATCATGTTATTCATATACCAGAAATGTTTGAAGCTACTGACTGAATGAAAGGAGTTGGCATCTCACTCTCTTTGAATCTTCTTTATCATGCTAAGAGGAGCAGGAAAAAGCAAAAAATTTCAGAATTGCACCTTGCAATGCGGAGAAATTACTGTTTGTGCATTTACAATATTCATTGATTTTTGCCATTGAAAAACATCATGTTATTCATATACCAGAAATGTTTGAAGCTACTGACTGAATGAAAGGAGCTGGCATCTCACTCTCTTTGAATCTTCTTTATCATGCTAAGAGGAGCAGGAAAAAGCAAAAAATTTTAGAATTGCACATTGCAATGTGGAGAAATTACTGTTTGTGCATTTACAATATTCATTGATTTTTACCATTGAAAAACGTCCAGAAATGATTGAAGCTACTGACTGAATGAAAGTAGCTGGCATCTCACTCTCTTTGAATCTTCTTTATCATGCTAAGAGGAGCAGGAAAAAGCAAAAAATTTCAGACTTGCACCTTGCAATGCGGAGAAATTACTGTTTGTGCATTTACAATATTCATTGATTTTTGCCATTGAAAAACATCATGTTATTCATATACCAGAAATGTTTGAAGCTACTGACTGAATGAAAGGAGCTGGCATCTCACTCTCTTTGAATCTTCTTTATCATGCTAAGAGGAGCAGGAAAAAGCAAAAAATTTCAGACTTGCACCTTGCAATGCGGAGAAATTACTGTTTGTGCATTTACAATATTCATTGATTTTTGCCATTGAAAAACGTCCAGAAATGATTGAAGCTACTGATTGAATGAAAGGAGCTGGCATCTCACTCTCTTTGAATCTTCTTTATCATGCTAAGAGGAGCAGGAAAAAGCAAAAAATTTCAGAATTGCACCTTGCAATGCGGAGAAATTACTGTTTGTGCATTTACAATATTCATTGATTTTTGCCATTGAAAAACATGTTATTCATATACCAGAAATGTTTGAAGCTACTGACTGAATGAAAGGAGCTGGCACCTCACTCTCTTTGAATCTTCTCTATCATGCTAAGAGGAGCAGGAAAAAGCAAAAAATTTCAGAATTGCACCTTGCAATGCGGAGAAATTACTGTTTGTGCATTTACAATATTCATTGATTTTTGCCATTGAAAAACATCATGTTATTCATATACCAGAAATGTTTGAAGCTACTGACTGAATGAAAGGAGTTGGCATCTCACTCTCTTTGAATCTTCTTTATCATGCTAAGAGGAGCAGGAAAAAGCAAAAAATTTCAGAATTGCACCTTGCAATGCGGAGAAATTACTGTTTGTGCATTTACAATATTCATTGATTTTTGCCATTGAAAAACATCATGTTATTCATATACCAGAAATGTTTGAAGCTACTGACTGAATGAAAGGAGCTGGCATCTCACTCTCTTTGAATCTTCTTTATCATGCTAAGAGGAGCAGGAAAAAGCAAAAAATTTTAGAATTGCACATTGCAATGTGGAGAAATTACTGTTTGTGCATTTACAATATTCATTGATTTTTACCATTGAAAAACGTCCAGAAATGATTGAAGCTACTGACTGAATGAAAGTAGCTGGCATCTCACTCTCTTTGAATCTTCTTTCTCATGCTAAGAGGAGCAGGAAAAAGCAAAAAATTTCAGACTTGCACCTTGCAATGCGGAGAAATTACTGTTTGTGCATTTACAATATTCATTGATTTTTGCCATTGAAAAACATCATGTTATTCATATTCCAGAAATGTTTGAAGCTACTGACTGAATGAAAGGAGCTGGCATCTCACTCTCTTTGAATCTTCTTTATCATGCTAAGAGGAGCAGGAAAAAGCAAAAAATTTCAGAATTGCACCTTGCAATGCGGAGAAATTACTGTTTGTGCATTTACAATATTCATTGATTTTTGCCATTGAAAAACGTCCAGAAATGATTGAAGCTACTGACTGAATGAAAGGAGCTGGCATCTCACTCTCTTTGAATCTTCTTTATCATGCTAAGAGGAGCAGGAAAAAGCAAAAAATTTCAGAATTGCACCTTGCAATGCGGAGAAATTACTGTTTGTGCATTTACAATATTCATTGATTTTTGCCATTGAAAAACGTCCAGAAATGATTGAAGCTACTGACTGAATGAAAGGAGCTGGCATCTCACTCTCTTTGAATCTTCTTTATCATGCTAAGAGGAGCAGGAAAAAGCAAAAAATTTCAGAATTGCACCTTGCAATGCGGAGAAATTACTGTTTGTGCATTTACAATATTCATTGATTTTAGCCATTGAAAAACATCATGTTATTCATATACCAGAAATGTTTGAAGCTACTGACTGAATGAAAGGAGCTGACATCTCACTCTCTTTGAATCTTCTTTATCATGCTAAGAGGAGCAGGAAAAAGCAAAAAATTTCAGAATTGCACCTTGCAATGCGGAGAAATTACTGTTTGTGCATTTACAATATTCATAGATTTTTGCCATTGAAAAACGTCCAGAAATGATTGAAGCTACTGACTGAATGAAAGGAGCTGGCATCTCACTCTCTTTGAATCTTCTTTATCATGCTAAGAGGAGCAGGAAAAAGCAAAAAATTTCAGAATTGCACCTTGCAATGCGGAGAAATTACTGTTTGTGCATTTACAATATTCATTGATTTTTGCCATTGAAAAACATCATGTTATTCATATACCAGAAATGTTTGAAGCTACTGACTGAATGAAAGGAGCTGGCATCTCACTCTCTTTGAATCTTCTTTATCATGCTAAGAGGAGCAGGAAAAAGCAAAAAATTTCAGAATTGCACCTTGCAATGTGGAGAAATTACTGTTTGTGCATTTACAATATTCATTGATTTTTGCCATTGAAAAACATCATGTTATTCATATACCAGAAATGTTTGAAGCTACTGACTGAATGAAAGGAGCTGTCATCTCACTCTCTTTGAATCTTCTTTATCATGCTAAGAGGAGCAGGAAAAAGCAAAAAATTTCAGAATTGCACCTTGCAATGTGGAGAAATTACTGTTTGTGCATTTACAATATTCATTGATTTTTACCATTGAAAAACGTCCAGAAATGATTGAAGCTACTGACTGAAAGTAGCTGGCATCTCACTCTCTTTGAATCTTCTTTATCATGCTAAGAGGAGCAGGAAAAAGCAAAAAAATTTCAGACTTGCACCTTGCAATGCGGAGAAATTACTGTTTGTGCATTTACAATATTCATTGATTTTTGCCATTGAAAAACATCATGTTATTCATATACCAGAAATGTTTGAAGCTACTGACTGAATGAAAGGAGCTGGCATCTCACTCTCTTTGAATCTTCTTTATCATGCTAAGAGGAGCAGGAAAAAGCAAAAAATTTCAGAATTGCACCTTGCAATGCGGAGAAATTACTGTTTGTGCATTTACAATATTCATTGATTTTTGCCATTGAAAAACATCCAGAAATGATTGAAGCTACTGACTGAGTGAAAGGAGCTGGCATCTCACTCTCTTTGAATCTTCTTTATCATGCTAAGAGGAGCAGGAAAAAGCAAAAAATTTCAGAATTGCACCTTGCAATGCGGAGAAATTACTGTTTGTGCATTTACAATATTCATTGATTTTTGCCATTGAAAAACATCATGTTATTCATATACCAGAAATGTTTGAAGCTACTGACTGAATGAAAGGAGCTGACATCTCACTCTCTTTGAATCTTCTTTATCATGCTAAGAGGAGCAGGAAAAAGCAAAAAATTTCAGAATTGCACCTTGCAATGCGGAGAAATTACTGTTTGTGCATTTACAATATTCATTGATTTTTGCCATTGAAAAACATCCAGAAATGATTGAAGCTACTGACTGAATGAAAGGAGCTGGCATCTCACTCTTTTTGAATCTTCTTTATCATGCTAAGAGGAGCAGGAAAAAGCAAAAAATTTCAGAATTGCACCTTGCAATGCGGAGAAATTACTGTTTGTGCATTTACAATATTCATTGATTTTTGCCATTGAAAAACATCATGTTATTCATATACCAGAAATGTTTGAAGCTACTGACTGAATGAAAGGAGCTGGCATCTCACTCTCTTTGAATCTTCTTTATCATGCTAAGAGGAGCAGGAAAAAGCAAAAAATTTCAGAATTGCACCTTGCAATGCGGAGAAATTACTGTTTGTGCATTTACAATATTCATTGATTTTTGCCATTGAAAAACATCATGTTATTCATATACCAGAAATGTTTGAAGCTACTGACTGAAAGGAGCTGGCATCTCACTCTCTTTGAATCTTCTTTATCATGCTAAGAGGAGCAGGAAAAAGCAAAAAATTTCAGAATTGCACCTTGCAATGTGGAGAAATTACTGTTTGTGCATTTACAATATTCATTGATTTTTACCATTGAAAAACGTCCAGAAATGATTGAAGCTACTGACTGCATGAAAGTAACTGGCATCTCACTCTCTTTGAATCTTCTTTATCATGCTAAGAGGAGCAGGAAAAAGCAAAAAATTTCAGACTTGCACCTTGCAATGCGGAGAAATTACTGTTTGTGCATTTACAATATTCATTGATATTTGCCATTGAAAAACATGTTTTTCATATACCAGAAATGTTTGAAGCTACTGACTGAATGAAAGGAGCTGGCATCTCACTCTCTTTGAATCTTCTTTATCATGCTAGGATTAACAGGAAAAAGCAAAAAATTTCAGAATTGCACCTTGCAATGTGGAGATATTACTGTTTGTGCATTTACAATATTCATTGATTTTTGCCATTGAAAAACATGTTTTTCATATACCAGAAATGTTTGAAGCTACTGACTGAATGAAAGGAGCTGGCATCTCACTCTCTTTGAATCTTCTTTATCATGCTAGGATTAACAGGAAAAAGCTAAAAATTTCAGAATTGCACCGTGCAATGTGGAGATATTACTGTTTGTGCATTTACAATATTCATTGATTTTTGCCATTGAAAAACATGTTTTTCATATACCAGAAATGTTTGAAGCTACTGACTGAATGAAAGGAGCTGGCATCTCACTCTCTTTGAATCTTCTTTATCATGCTAGGATTAGCAGGAAAAAGCAAAAATTTTCAGAATTGCACCTTGCAATGTGGAGATATTACTGTTTGTGCATTTACAATATTCATTGATTTTTGCCATTGAAAAACATGTTTTTCATATACCAGAAATGTTTGAAGCTACTGACTGAATGAAAGTAGCTGGCATCTCACTCTCTTTGAATCTTCTTTATCATGCTAGGATTAACAGGAAAAAGCAAAAAATTTCAGAATTGCACCTTGCAATGTGGAGATATTACTGTTTGTGCATTTACAATATTCATTGATTTTTGCCATTGAAAAACATGTTTTTCATATACCAGAAATGTTTGAAGCTACTGACTGAATGAAAGGAGCTGGCATCTCACTCTCTTTGAATCTTCTTTATCATGCTAGGATTAACAGGAAAAAGCTAAAAATTTCAGAATTGCACCGTGCAATGTGGAGATATTACTGTTTGTGCATTTACAATATTCATTGATTTTTGCCATTGAAAAACATGTTTTTCATATACCAGAAATGTTTGAAGCTACTGACTGAATGAAAGGAGCTGGCATCTCACTCTCTTTGAATCTTCATCATGCTAGGATTAACAGGAAAAAGCTAAAAATTTCAGAATTGCACCGTGCAATGTGGAGATATTACTGTTTGTGCATTTACAATATTCATTGATTTTTGCCATTGAAAAACATGTTTTTCATATACCAGAAATGTTTGAAGCTACTGACTGAATGAAAGGAGCTGGCATCTCACTCTCTTTGAATCTTCTTTATCATGCTAGGATTAGCAGGAAAAAGCAAAAAATTTCAGAATTGCACCTTGCAATGTGGAGATATTACTGTTTGTGCATTTACAATATTCATTGATTTTTGCCATTGAAAAACATGTTTTTCATATACCAGAAATGTTTGAAGCTACTGACTGAATGAAAGGAGCTGGCATCTCACTCTCTTTGAATCTTTATCATGCTAGGATTAACAGGAAAAAGCTAAAAATTTCAGAATTGCACCGTGCAATGTGGAGATATTACTGTTTGTGCATTTACAATATTCATTGATTTTTGCCATTGAAAAACATGTTTTTCATATACCAGAAATGTTTGAAGCTACTGACTGAATGAAAGGAGCTGGCATCTCACTCTCTTTGAATCTTTATCATGCTAGGATTAACAGGAAAAAACAAAAAATTTCAGAATTGCACCGTGCAATGTGGAGATATTACTGTTTGTGCATTTACAATATTCATTGATTTTTGCCATTGAAAAACATGTTTTTCATATACCAGAAATGTTTGAAGCTACTGACTGAATGAAAGGAGCTGGCATCTCACTCTCTTTGAATCTTCTTTATCATGCTAGGATTAGCAGGAAAAAGCAAAAAATTTCAGAATTGCACCTTGCAATGTGGAGATATTACTGTTTGTGCATTTACAATATTCATTGATTTTTGCCATTGAAAAACGTTTTTCATATACCAGAAATGTTTGAAGCTACTGACTGAATGAAAGGAGCTGGCATCTCACTCTCTTTGAATCTTCTTTATCATGCTAGGATTAACAGGAAAAAGCTAAAAATTTCAGAATTGCACCGTGCAATGTGGAGATATTACTGTTTGTGCATTTACAATATTCATTGATTTTTGCCATTGAAAAACATGTTTTTCATATACCAGAAATGTTTGAAGCTACTGACTGAATGAAAGGAGCTGGCATCTCACTCTCTTTGAATCTTCTTTATCATGCTAGGATTAGCAGGAAAAAGCAAAAAATTTCAGAATTGCACCTTGCAATGTGGAGATATTACTGTTTGTGCATTTACAATATTCATTGATTTTTGCCATTGAAAAACATGTTTTTCATATACCAGAAATGTTTGAAGCTACTGACTGAATGAAAGGAGCTGGCATCTCACTCTCTTTGAATCTTCTTTATCATGCTAGGATTAACAGGAAAAAGCTAAAAATTTCAGAATTGCACCGTGCAATGTGGAGATATTACTGTTTGTGCATTTACAATATTCATTGATTTTTGCCATTGAAAAACATGTTTTTCATATACCAGAAATGTTTGAAGCTACTGACTGAATGAAAGGAGCTGGCATCTCACTCTCTTTGAATCTACTTTATCATGCTAGGATTAGCAGGAAAAAGCAAAAAATTTCAGAATTGCACCTTGCAATGTGGAGATATTACTGTTTGTGCATTTACAATATTCATTGATTTTTGCCATTGAAAAACATGTTTTTCATATACCAGAAATGTTTGAAGCTACTGACTGAATGAAAGGAGCTGGCATCTCACTCTCTTTGAATCTTCTTTATCATGCTAGGATTAGCAGGAAAAAGCAAAAAATTTCAGAATTGCACCTTGCAATGTGGAGATATTACTGTTTGTGCATTTACAATATTCATTGATTTTTGCCATTGAAAAACATGTTTTTCATATACCAGAAATGTTTGAAGCTACTGACTGAATGAAAGGAGCTGGCATCTCACTCTCTTTGAATCTTCTTTATCATGCTAGGATTAACAGGAAAAAGCAAAAAATTTCAGAATTGCACCTTGCAATGTGGAGATATTACTGTTTGTGCATTTACAATATTCATTGATTTTTGCCATTGAAAAACATGTTTTTCATATACCAGAAATGTTTGAAGCTACTGACTGAATGAAAGGAGCTGGCATCTCACTCTCTTTGAATCTTTATCATGCTAGGATTAACAGGAAAAAGCTAAAAATTTCAGAATTGCACCGTGCAATGTGGAGATATTACTGTTTGTGCATTTACAATATTCATTGATTTTTGCCATTGAAAAACATGTTTTTCATATACCAGAAATGTTTGAAGCTACTGACTGAATGAAAGGAGCTGGCATCTCACTCTCTTTGAATCTTCTTTATCATGCTAGGATTAGCAGGAAAAAGCAAAAAATTTCAGAATTGCACCTTGCAATGTGGAGATATTACTGTTTGTGCATTTACAATATTCATTGATTTTTGCCATTGAAAAACATGTTTTTCATATACCAGAAATGTTTGAAGCTACTGACTGAATGAAAGAAGCTGGCATCTCACTCTCTTTGAATCTTCTTTATCATGCTAGGATTAACAGGAAAAAGCTAAAAATTTCAGAATTGCACCGTGCAATGTGGAGATATTACTGTTTGTGCATTTACAATATTCATTGATTTTTGCCATTGAAAAACATGTTTTTCATATACCAGAAATGTTTGAAGCTACTGACTGAATGAAAGGAGCTGGCATCTCACTCTCTTTGAATCTTCTTTATCATGCTAGGATTAGCAGGAAAAAGCAAAAAATTTCAGAATTGCACCTTGCAATGTGGAGATATTACTGTTTGTGCATTTACAATATTCATTGATTTTTGCCATTGAAAAACATGTTTTTCATATACCAGAAATGTTTGAAGCTACTGACTGAATGAAAGGAGCTGGCATCTCACTCTCTTTGAATCTTCTTTATCATGCTAGGATTAACAGGAAAAAGCTAAAAATTTCAGAATTGCACCGTGCAATGTGGAGATATTACTGTTTGTGCATTTACAATATTCATTGATTTTTGCCATTGAAAAACATGTTTTTCATATACCAGAAATGTTTGAAGCTACTGACTGAATGAAAGGAGCTGGCATCTCACTCTCTTTGAATCTTCTTTATCATGCTAGGATTAGCAGGAAAAAGCAAAAAATTTCAGAATTGCACCTTGCAATGTGGAGATATTACTGTTTGTGCATTTACAATATTCATTGATTTTTGCCATTGAAAAACATGTTTTTCATATACCAGAAATGTTTGAATCTACTGACTGAATGAAAGGAGCTGGCATCTCACTCTCTTTGAATCTTCTTTATCATGCTAGGATTAGCAGGAAAAAGCAAAAAATTTCAGAATTGCACCTTGCAATGTGGAGATATTACTGTTTGTGCATTTACAATATTCATTGATTTTTGCCATTGAAAAACATGTTTTTCATATACCAGAAATGTTTGAAGCTACTGACTGAATGAAAGGAGCTGGCATCTCACTCTCTTTGAATCTTCTTTATCATGCTAGGATTAACAGGAAAAAGCTAAAAATTTCAGAATTGCACCGTGCAATGTGGAGATATTACTGTTTGTGCATTTACAATATTCATTGATTTTTGCCATTGAAAAACATGTTTTTCATATACCAGAAATGTTTGAAGCTACTGACTGAATGAAAGGAGCTGGCATCTCACTCTGAATCTTCTTTATCATGCTAGGATTAGCAGGAAAAAGCAAAAAATTTCAGAATTGCACCTTGCAATGTGGAGATATTAATGTTTGTGCATTTACAATATTCATTGATTTTTGCCATTGAAAAACATGTTTTTCATATACCAGAAATGTTTGAAGCTACTGACAATGAAAGGAGCTGGCATCTCACTCTCTTTGAATCTTCTTTATCATGCTAGGATTAGCAGGAAAAAGCAAAAAATTTCAGAATTGCACCTTGCAATGTGGAGATATTACTGTTTGTGCATTTACAATATTCATTGATTTTTGCCATTGAAAAATATGTTTTTCATATACCAGAAATGTTTGAAGCTACTGACTGAATGAAAGGAGCTGGCATCTCACTCTCTTTGAATCTTCTTTATCATGCTAGGATTAACAGGAAAAAGCAAAAAATTTCAGAATTGCACCTTGCAATGTGGAGATATTACTGTTTGTGCATTTACAATATTCATTGATTTTTGCCATTGAAAAACATGTTTTTCATATACCAGAAATGTTTGAAGCTACTGACTGAATGAAAGGAGCTGGCATCTCACTCTCTTTGAATCTTCTTTATCATGCTAGGATTAACAGGAAAAAGCTAAAAATTTCAGAATTGCACCGTGCAATGTGGAGATATTACTGTTTGTGCATTTACAATATTCATTGATTTTTGCCATTGAAAAACATGTTTTTCATATACCAGAAATGTTTGAAGCTACTGACTGAATGAAAGGAGCTGGCATCTCACTCTCTTTGAATCTTCTTTATCATGCTAGGATTAACAGGAAAAAACAAAAAATTTCAGAATTGCACCGTGCAATGTGGAGATATTACTGTTTGTGCATTTACAATATTCATTGATTTTTGCCATTGAAAAACATGTTTTTCATATACCAGAAATGTTTGAAGCTACTGACTGAATGAAAGGAGCTGGCATCTCACTCTCTTTGAATCTTCTTTATCATGCTAGGATTAGCAGGAAAAAGCAAAAAATTTCAGAATTGCACCTTGCAATGTGGAGATATTACTGTTTGTGCATTTACAATATTCATTGATTTTTGCCATTGAAAAACGTTTTTCATATACCAGAAATGTTTGAAGCTACTGACTGAATGAAAGGAGCTGGCATCTCACTCTCTTTGAATCTTCTTTATCATGCTAGGATTAACAGGAAAAAGCTAAAAATTTCAGAATTGCACCGTGCAATGTGGAGATATTACTGTTTGTGCATTTACAATATTCATTGATTTTTGCCATTGAAAAACATGTTTTTCATATACCAGAAATGTTTGAAGCTACTGACTGAATGAAAGGAGCTGGCATCTCACTCTCTTTGAATCTTCTTTATCATGCTAGGATTAGCAGGAAAAAGCAAAAAATTTCAGAATTGCACCTTGCAATGTGGAGATATTACTGTTTGTGCATTTACAATATTCATTGATTTTTGCCATTGAAAAACATGTTTTTCATATACCAGAAATGTTTGAAGCTACTGACTGAATGAAAGGAGCTGGCATCTCACTCTCTTTGAATCTTCTTTATCATGCTAGGATTAACAGGAAAAAGCTAAAAATTTCAGAATTGCACCGTGCAATGTGGAGATATTACTGTTTGTGCATTTACAATATTCATTGATTTTTGCCATTGAAAAACATGTTTTTCATATACCAGAAATGTTTGAAGCTACTGACTGAATGAAAGGAGCTGGCATCTCACTCTCTTTGAATCTTCTTTATCATGCTAGGATTAGCAGGAAAAAGCAAAAAATTTCAGAATTGCACCTTGCAATGTGGAGATATTACTGTTTGTGCATTTACAATATTCATTGATTTTTGCCATTGAAAAACATGTTTTTCATATACCAGAAATGTTTGAAGCTACTGACTGAATGAAAGGAGCTGGCATCTCACTCTCTTTGAATCTTCTTTATCATGCTAGGATTAGCAGGAAAAAGCAAAAAATTTCAGAATTGCACCTTGCAATGTGGAGATATTACTGTTTGTGCATTTACAATATTCATTGATTTTTGCCATTGAAAAACATGTTTTTCATATACCAGAAATGTTTGAAGCTACTGACTGAATGAAAGGAGCTGGCATCTCACTCTCTTTGAATCTTCTTTATCATGCTAGGATTAACAGGAAAAAGCAAAAAATTTCAGAATTGCACCTTGCAATGTGGAGATATTACTGTTTGTGCATTTACAATATTCATTGATTTTTGCCATTGAAAAACATGTTTTTCATATACCAGAAATGTTTGAAGCTACTGACTGAATGAAAGGAGCTGGCATCTCACTCTCTTTGAATCTTTATCATGCTAGGATTAACAGGAAAAAGCTAAAAATTTCAGAATTGCACCGTGCAATGTGGAGATATTACTGTTTGTGCATTTACAATATTCATTGATTTTTGCCATTGAAAAACATGTTTTTCATATACCAGAAATGTTTGAAGCTACTGACTGAATGAAAGGAGCTGGCATCTCACTCTCTTTGAATCTTCTTTATCATGCTAGGATTAGCAGGAAAAAGCAAAAAATTTCAGAATTGCACCTTGCAATGTGGAGATATTACTGTTTGTGCATTTACAATATTCATTGATTTTTGCCATTGAAAAACATGTTTTTCATATACCAGAAATGTTTGAAGCTACTGACTGAATGAAAGAAGCTGGCATCTCACTCTCTTTGAATCTTCTTTATCATGCTAGGATTAACAGGAAAAAGCTAAAAATTTCAGAATTGCACCGTGCAATGTGGAGATATTACTGTTTGTGCATTTACAATATTCATTGATTTTTGCCATTGAAAAACATGTTTTTCATATACCAGAAATGTTTGAAGCTACTGACTGAATGAAAGGAGCTGGCATCTCACTCTCTTTGAATCTTCTTTATCATGCTAGGATTAGCAGGAAAAAGCAAAAAATTTCAGAATTGCACCTTGCAATGTGGAGATATTACTGTTTGTGCATTTACAATATTCATTGATTTTTGCCATTGAAAAACATGTTTTTCATATACCAGAAATGTTTGAAGCTACTGACTGAATGAAAGGAGCTGGCATCTCACTCTCTTTTAATCTTCTTTATCATGCTAGGATTAACAGGAAAAAGCTAAAAATTTCAGAATTGCACCGTGCAATGTGGAGATATTACTGTTTGTGCATTTACAATATTCATTGATTTTTGCCATTGAAAAACATGTTTTTCATATACCAGAAATGTTTGAAGCTACTGACTGAATGAAAGGAGCTGGCATCTCACTCTGAATCTTCTTTATCATGCTAGGATTAGCAGGAAAAAGCAAAAAATTTCAGAATTGCACCTTGCAATGTGGAGATATTACTGTTTGTGCATTTACAATATTCATTGATTTTTGCCATTGAAAAACATGTTTTTCATATACCAGAAATGTTTGAAGCTACTGACAATGAAAGGAGCTGGCATCTCACTCTCTTTGAATCTTCTTTATCATGCTAGGATTAGCAGGAAAAAGCAAAAAATTTCAGAATTGCACCTTGCAATGTGGAGATATTACTGTTTGTGCATTTACAATATTCATTGATTTTTGCCATTGAAAAATATGTTTTTCATATACCAGAAATGTTTGAAGCTACTGACTGAATGAAAGGAGCTGGCATCTCACTCTCTTTGAATCTTCTTTATCATGCTAGGATTAACAGGAAAAAGCAAAAAATTTCAGAATTGCACCTTGCAATGTGGAGATATTACTGTTTGTGCATTTACAATATTCATTGATTTTTGCCATTGAAAAACATGTTTTTCATATACCAGAAATGTTTGAAGCTACTGACTGAATGAAAGGAGCTGGCATCTCACTCTCTTTGAATCTTCTTTATCATGCTAGGATTAACAGGAAAAAGCTAAAAATTTCAGAATTGCACCGTGCAATGTGGAGATATTACTGTTTGTGCATTTACAATATTCATTGATTTTTGCCATTGAAAAACATGTTTTTCATATACCAGAAATGTTTGAAGCTACTGACTGAATGAAAGGAGCTGGCATCTCACTCTCTTTGAATCTTCTTTATCATGCTAGGATTAACAGGAAAAAGCTAAAAATTTCAGAATTGCACCGTGCAATGTGGAGATATTACTGTTTGTGCATTTACAATATTCATTGATTTTTGCCATTGAAAAACATGTTTTTCATATACCAGAAATGTTTGAAGCTACTGACTGAATGAAAGGAGCTGGCATCTCACTCTCTTTGAATCTTCTTTATCATGCTAGGATTAGCAGGAAAAAGCAAAAAATTTCAGAATTGCACCTTGCAATGTGGAGATATTACTGTTTGTGCATTTACAATATTCATTGATTTTTGCCATTGAAAAACATGTTTTTCATATACCAGAAATGTTTGAAGCTACTGACTGAATGAAAGGAGCTGGCATCTCACTCTCTTTGAATCTTTATCATGCTAGGATTAACAGGAAAAAGCTAAAAATTTCAGAATTGCACCGTGCAATGTGGAGATATTACTGTTTGTGCATTTACAATATTCATTGATTTTTGCCATTGAAAAACATGTTTTTCATATACCAGAAATGTTTGAAGCTACTGACTGAATGAAAGGAGCTGGCATCTCACTCTCTTTGAATCTTTATCATGCTAGGATTAACAGGAAAAAACAAAAAATTTCAGAATTGCACCGTGCAATGTGGAGATATTACTGTTTGTGCATTTACAATATTCATTGATTTTTGCCATTGAAAAACATGTTTTTCATATACCAGAAATGTTTGAAGCTACTGACTGAATGAAAGGAGCTGGCATCTCACTCTCTTTGAATCTTCTTTATCATGCTAGGATTAGCAGGAAAAAGCAAAAAATTTCAGAATTGCACCTTGCAATGTGGAGATATTACTGTTTGTGCATTTACAATATTCATTGATTTTTGCCATTGAAAAACGTTTTTCATATACCAGAAATGTTTGAAGCTACTGACTGAATGAAAGGAGCTGGCATCTCACTCTCTTTGAATCTTCTTTATCATGCTAGGATTAACAGGAAAAAGCTAAAAATTTCAGAATTGCACCGTGCAATGTGGAGATATTACTGTTTGTGCATTTACAATATTCATTGATTTTTGCCATTGAAAAACATGTTTTTCATATACCAGAAATGTTTGAAGCTACTGACTGAATGAAAGGAGCTGGCATCTCACTCTCTTTGAATCTTCTTTATCATGCTAGGATTAGCAGGAAAAAGCAAAAAATTTCAGAATTGCACCTTGCAATGTGGAGATATTACTGTTTGTGCATTTACAATATTCATTGATTTTTGCCATTGAAAAACATGTTTTTCATATACCAGAAATGTTTGAAGCTACTGACTGAATGAAAGGAGCTGGCATCTCACTCTCTTTGAATCTTCTTTATCATGCTAGGATTAACAGGAAAAAGCTAAAAATTTCAGAATTGCACCGTGCAATGTGGAGATATTACTGTTTGTGCATTTACAATATTCATTGATTTTTGCCATTGAAAAACATGTTTTTCATATACCAGAAATGTTTGAAGCTACTGACTGAATGAAAGGAGCTGGCATCTCACTCTCTTTGAATCTTCTTTATCATGCTAGGATTAGCAGGAAAAAGCAAAAAATTTCAGAATTGCACCTTGCAATGTGGAGATATTACTGTTTGTGCATTTACAATATTCATTGATTTTTGCCATTGAAAAACATGTTTTTCATATACCAGAAATGTTTGAAGCTACTGACTGAATGAAAGGAGCTGGCATCTCACTCTCTTTGAATCTTCTTTATCATGCTAGGATTAGCAGGAAAAAGCAAAAAATTTCAGAATTGCACCTTGCAATGTGGAGATATTACTGTTTGTGCATTTACAATATTCATTGATTTTTGCCATTGAAAAACATGTTTTTCATATACCAGAAATGTTTGAAGCTACTGACTGAATGAAAGGAGCTGGCATCTCACTCTCTTTGAATCTTCTTTATCATGCTAGGATTAACAGGAAAAAGCAAAAAATTTCAGAATTGCACCTTGCAATGTGGAGATATTACTGTTTGTGCATTTACAATATTCATTGATTTTTGCCATTGAAAAACATGTTTTTCATATACCAGAAATGTTTGAAGCTACTGACTGAATGAAAGGAGCTGGCATCTCACTCTCTTTGAATCTTTATCATGCTAGGATTAACAGGAAAAAGCTAAAAATTTCAGAATTGCACCGTGCAATGTGGAGATATTACTGTTTGTGCATTTACAATATTCATTGATTTTTGCCATTGAAAAACATGTTTTTCATATACCAGAAATGTTTGAAGCTACTGACTGAATGAAAGGAGCTGGCATCTCACTCTCTTTGAATCTTCTTTATCATGCTAGGATTAGCAGGAAAAAGCAAAAAATTTCAGAATTGCACCTTGCAATGTGGAGATATTACTGTTTGTGCATTTACAATATTCATTGATTTTTGCCATTGAAAAACATGTTTTTCATATACCAGAAATGTTTGAAGCTACTGACTGAATGAAAGAAGCTGGCATCTCACTCTCTTTGAATCTTCTTTATCATGCTAGGATTAACAGGAAAAAGCTAAAAATTTCAGAATTGCACCGTGCAATGTGGAGATATTACTGTTTGTGCATTTACAATATTCATTGATTTTTGCCATTGAAAAACATGTTTTTCATATACCAGAAATGTTTGAAGCTACTGACTGAATGAAAGGAGCTGGCATCTCACTCTCTTTGAATCTTCTTTATCATGCTAGGATTAGCAGGAAAAAGCAAAAAATTTCAGAATTGCACCTTGCAATGTGGAGATATTACTGTTTGTGCATTTACAATATTCATTGATTTTTGCCATTGAAAAACATGTTTTTCATATACCAGAAATGTTTGAAGCTACTGACTGAATGAAAGGAGCTGGCATCTCACTCTCTTTGAATCTTCTTTATCATGCTAGGATTAACAGGAAAAAGCTAAAAATTTCAGAATTGCACCGTGCAATGTGGAGATATTACTGTTTGTGCATTTACAATATTCATTGATTTTTGCCATTGAAAAACATGTTTTTCATATACCAGAAATGTTTGAAGCTACTGACTGAATGAAAGGAGCTGGCATCTCACTCTCTTTGAATCTTCTTTATCATGCTAGGATTAGCAGGAAAAAGCAAAAAATTTCAGAATTGCACCTTGCAATGTGGAGATATTACTGTTTGTGCATTTACAATATTCATTGATTTTTGCCATTGAAAAACATGTTTTTCATATACCAGAAATGTTTGAATCTACTGACTGAATGAAAGGAGCTGGCATCTCACTCTCTTTGAATCTTCTTTATCATGCTAGGATTAGCAGGAAAAAGCAAAAAATTTCAGAATTGCACCTTGCAATGTGGAGATATTACTGTTTGTGCATTTACAATATTCATTGATTTTTGCCATTGAAAAACATGTTTTTCATATACCAGAAATGTTTGAAGCTACTGACTGAATGAAAGGAGCTGGCATCTCACTCTCTTTGAATCTTCTTTATCATGCTAGGATTAACAGGAAAAAGCTAAAAATTTCAGAATTGCACCGTGCAATGTGGAGATATTACTGTTTGTGCATTTACAATATTCATTGATTTTTGCCATTGAAAAACATGTTTTTCATATACCAGAAATGTTTGAAGCTACTGACTGAATGAAAGGAGCTGGCATCTCACTCTGAATCTTCTTTATCATGCTAGGATTAGCAGGAAAAAGCAAAAAATTTCAGAATTGCACCTTGCAATGTGGAGATATTACTGTTTGTGCATTTACAATATTCATTGATTTTTGCCATTGAAAAACATGTTTTTCATATACCAGAAATGTTTGAAGCTACTGACAATGAAAGGAGCTGGCATCTCACTCTCTTTGAATCTTCTTTATCATGCTAGGATTAGCAGGAAAAAGCAAAAAATTTCAGAATTGCACCTTGCAATGTGGAGATATTACTGTTTGTGCATTTACAATATTCATTGATTTTTGCCATTGAAAAATATGTTTTTCATATACCAGAAATGTTTGAAGCTACTGACTGAATGAAAGGAGCTGGCATCTCACTTTCTTTGAATCTTCTTTATCATGCTAGGATTAACAGGAAAAAGCAAAAAATTTCAGAATTGCACCTTGCAATGTGGAGATATTACTGTTTGTGCATTTACAATATTCATTGATTTTTGCCATTGAAAAACATGTTTTTCATATACCAGAAATGTTTGAAGCTACTGACTGAATGAAAGGAGCTGGCATCTCACTCTCTTTGAATCTTCTTTATCATGCTAGGATTAACAGGAAAAAGCTAAAAATTTCAGAATTGCACCGTGCAATGTGGAGATATTACTGTTTGTGCATTTACAATATTCATTGATTTTTGCCATTGAAAAACATGTTTTTCATATACCAGAAATGTTTGAAGCTACTGACTGAATGAAAGGAGCTGGCATCTCACTCTCTTTGAATCTTCTTTATCATGCTAGGATTAACAGGAAAAAACAAAAAATTTCAGAATTGCACCGTGCAATGTGGAGATATTACTGTTTGTGCATTTACAATATTCATTGATTTTTGCCATTGAAAAACATGTTTTTCATATACCAGAAATGTTTGAAGCTACTGACTGAATGAAAGGAGCTGGCATCTCACTCTCTTTGAATCTTCTTTATCATGCTAGGATTAGCAGGAAAAAGCAAAAAATTTCAGAATTGCACCTTGCAATGTGGAGATATTACTGTTTGTGCATTTACAATATTCATTGATTTTTGCCATTGAAAAACGTTTTTCATATACCAGAAATGTTTGAAGCTACTGACTGAATGAAAGGAGCTGGCATCTCACTCTCTTTGAATCTTCTTTATCATGCTAGGATTAACAGGAAAAAGCTAAAAATTTCAGAATTGCACCGTGCAATGTGGAGATATTACTGTTTGTGCATTTACAATATTCATTGATTTTTGCCATTGAAAAACATGTTTTTCATATACCAGAAATGTTTGAAGCTACTGACTGAATGAAAGGAGCTGGCATCTCACTCTCTTTGAATCTTCTTTATCATGCTAGGATTAGCAGGAAAAAGCAAAAAATTTCAGAATTGCACCTTGCAATGTGGAGATATTACTGTTTGTGCATTTACAATATTCATTGATTTTTGCCATTGAAAAACATGTTTTTCATATACCAGAAATGTTTGAAGCTACTGACTGAATGAAAGGAGCTGGCATCTCACTCTCTTTGAATCTTCTTTATCATGCTAGGATTAACAGGAAAAAGCTAAAAATTTCAGAATTGCACCGTGCAATGTGGAGATATTACTGTTTGTGCATTTACAATATTCATTGATTTTTGCCATTGAAAAACATGTTTTTCATATACCAGAAATGTTTGAAGCTACTGACTGAATGAAAGGAGCTGGCATCTCACTCTCTTTGAATCTTCTTTATCATGCTAGGATTAGCAGGAAAAAGCAAAAAATTTCAGAATTGCACCTTGCAATGTGGAGATATTACTGTTTGTGCATTTACAATATTCATTGATTTTTGCCATTGAAAAACATGTTTTTCATATACCAGAAATGTTTGAAGCTACTGACTGAATGAAAGGAGCTGGCATCTCACTCTCTTTGAATCTTCTTTATCATGCTAGGATTAGCAGGAAAAAGCAAAAAATTTCAGAATTGCACCTTGCAATGTGGAGATATTACTGTTTGTGCATTTACAATATTCATTGATTTTTGCCATTGAAAAACATGTTTTTCATATACCAGAAATGTTTGAAGCTACTGACTGAATGAAAGGAGCTGGCATCTCACTCTCTTTGAATCTTCTTTATCATGCTAGGATTAACAGGAAAAAGCAAAAAATTTCAGAATTGCACCTTGCAATGTGGAGATATTACTGTTTGTGCATTTACAATATTCATTGATTTTTGCCATTGAAAAACATGTTTTTCATATACCAGAAATGTTTGAAGCTACTGACTGAATGAAAGGAGCTGGCATCTCACTCTCTTTGAATCTTTATCATGCTAGGATTAACAGGAAAAAGCTAAAAATTTCAGAATTGCACCGTGCAATGTGGAGATATTACTGTTTGTGCATTTACAATATTCATTGATTTTTGCCATTGAAAAACATGTTTTTCATATACCAGAAATGTTTGAAGCTACTGACTGAATGAAAGGAGCTGGCATCTCACTCTCTTTGAATCTTCTTTATCATGCTAGGATTAGCAGGAAAAAGCAAAAAATTTCAGAATTGCACCTTGCAATGTGGAGATATTACTGTTTGTGCATTTACAATATTCATTGATTTTTGCCATTGAAAAACATGTTTTTCATATACCAGAAATGTTTGAAGCTACTGACTGAATGAAAGAAGCTGGCATCTCACTCTCTTTGAATCTTCTTTATCATGCTAGGATTAACAGGAAAAAGCTAAAAATTTCAGAATTGCACCGTGCAATGTGGAGATATTACTGTTTGTGCATTTACAATATTCATTGATTTTTGCCATTGAAAAACATGTTTTTCATATACCAGAAATGTTTGAAGCTACTGACTGAATGAAAGGAGCTGGCATCTCACTCTCTTTGAATCTTCTTTATCATGCTAGGATTAGCAGGAAAAAGCAAAAAATTTCAGAATTGCACCTTGCAATGTGGAGATATTACTGTTTGTGCATTTACAATATTCATTGATTTTTGCCATTGAAAAACATGTTTTTCATATACCAGAAATGTTTGAAGCTACTGACTGAATGAAAGGAGCTGGCATCTCACTCTCTTTGAATCTTCTTTATCATGCTAGGATTAACAGGAAAAAGCTAAAAATTTCAGAATTGCACCATGCAATGTGGAGATATTACTGTTTGTGCATTTACAATATTCATTGATTTTTGCCATTGAAAAACATGTTTTTCATATACCAGAAATGTTTGAAGCTACTGACTGAATGAAAGGAGCTGGCATCTCACTCTCTTTGAATCTTCTTTATCATGCTAGGATTAGCAGGAAAAAGCAAAAAATTTCAGAATTGCACCTTGCAATGTGGAGATATTACTGTTTGTGCATTTACAATATTCATTGATTTTTGCCATTGAAAAACATGTTTTTCATATACCAGAAATGTTTGAATCTACTGACTGAATGAAAGGAGCTGGCATCTCACTCTCTTTGAATCTTCTTTATCATGCTAGGATTAGCAGGAAAAAGCAAAAAATTTCAGAATTGCACCTTGCAATGTGGAGATATTACTGTTTGTGCATTTACAATATTCATTGATTTTTGCCATTGAAAAACATGTTTTTCATATACCAGAAATGTTTGAAGCTACTGACTGAATGAAAGGAGCTGGCATCTCACTCTCTTTGAATCTTCTTTATCATGCTAGGATTAACAGGAAAAAGCTAAAAATTTCAGAATTGCACCGTGCAATGTGGAGATATTACTGTTTGTGCATTTACAATATTCATTGATTTTTGCCATTGAAAAACATGTTTTTCATATACCAGAAATGTTTGAAGCTACTGACTGAATGAAAGGAGCTGGCATCTCACTCTGAATCTTCTTTATCATGCTAGGATTAGCAGGAAAAAGCAAAAAATTTCAGAATTGCACCTTGCAATGTGGAGATATTACTGTTTGTGCATTTACAATATTCATTGATTTTTGCCATTGAAAAACATGTTTTTCATATACCAGAAATGTTTGAAGCTACTGACAATGAAAGGAGCTGGCATCTCACTCTCTTTGAATCTTCTTTATCATGCTAGGATTAGCAGGAAAAAGCAAAAAATTTCAGAATTGCACCTTGCAATGTGGAGATATTACTGTTTGTGCATTTACAATATTCATTGATTTTTGCCATTGAAAAATATGTTTTTCATATACCAGAAATGTTTGAAGCTACTGACTGAATGAAAGGAGCTGGCATCTCACTCTCTTTGAATCTTCTTTATCATGCTAGGATTAACAGGAAAAAGCAAAAAATTTCAGAATTGCACCTTGCAATGTGGAGATATTACTGTTTGTGCATTTACAATATTCATTGATTTTTGCCATTGAAAAACATGTTTTCATATACCAGAAATGTTTGAAGCTACTGACTGAATGAAAGGAGCTGGCATCTCACTCTCTTTGAATCTTCTTTATCATGCTAGGATTAACAGGAAAAAGCTAAAAATTTCAGAATTGCACCGTGCAATGTGGAGATATTACTGTTTGTGCATTTACAATATTCATTGATTTTTGCCATTGAAAAACATGTTTTTCATATACCAGAAATGTTTGAAGCTACTGACTGAATGAAAGGAGCTGGCATCTCACTCTCTTTGAATCTTCTTTATCATGCTAGGATTAACAGGAAAAAGCTAAAAATTTCAGAATTGCACCGTGCAATGTGGAGATATTACTGTTTGTGCATTTACAATATTCATTGATTTTTGCCATTGAAAAACATGTTTTTCATATACCAGAAATGTTTGAAGCTACTGACTGAATGAAAGGAGCTGGCATCTCACTCTCTTTGAATCTTCTTTATCATGCTAGGATTAGCAGGAAAAAGCAAAAAATTTCAGAATTGCACCTTGCAATGTGGAGATATTACTGTTTGTGCATTTACAATATTCATTGATTTTTGCCATTGAAAAACATGTTTTTCATATACCAGAAATGTTTGAAGCTACTGACTGTATGAAAGGAGCTGGCATCTCACTCTCTTTGAATCTTCTTTATCATGCTAGGATTAACAGGAAAAAGCAAAAAATTTCAGAATTGCACCTTGCAATGTGGAGATATTACTGTTTGTGCATTTACAATATTCATTGATTTTTGCCATTGAAAACGTTTTTCATATACCAGAAATGTTTGAAGCTACTGACTGAATGAAAGGAGCTGGCATCTCACTCTCTTTGAATCTTCTTTATCATGCTAGGATTAACAGGAAAAAGCTAAAAATTTCAGAATTGCACCGTGCAATGTGGAGATATTACTGTTTGTGCATTTACAATATTCATTGATTTTTGCCATTGAAAAACATGTTTTTCATATACCAGAAATGTTTGAAGCTACTGACTGAATGAAAGGAGCTGGCATCTCACTCTCTTTGAATCTTCTTTATCATGCTAGGATTAGCAGGAAAAAGCAAAAAATTTCAGAATTGCACCTTGCAATGTGGAGATATTACTGTTTGTGCATTTACAATATTCATTGATTTTTGCCATTGAAAAACATGTTTTTCATATACCAGAAATGTTTGAAGCTACTGACTGAATGAAAGGAGCTGGCATCTCACTCTCTTTGAATCTTCTTTATCATGCTAGGATTAACAGGAAAAAGCTAAAAATTTCAGAATTGCACCGTGCAATGTGGAGATATTACTGTTTGTGCATTTACAATATTCATTGATTTTTGCCATTGAAAAACATGTTTTTCATATACCAGAAATGTTTGAAGCTACTGACTGAATGAAAGGAGCTGGCATCTCACTCTCTTTGAATCTTCTTTATCATGCTAGGATTAGCAGGAAAAAGCAAAAATTTCAGAATTGCACCTTGCAATGTGGAGATATTACTGTTTGTGCATTTACAATATTCATTGATTTTTGCCATTGAAAAACATGTTTTTCATATACCAGAAATGTTTGAAGCTACTGACTGAATGAAAGGAGCTGGCATCTCACTCTCTTTGAATCTTCTTTATCATGCTAGGATTAACAGGAAAAAGCAAAAAATTTCAGAATTGCACCTTGCAATGTGGAGATATTACTGTTTGTGCATTTACAATATTCATTGATTTTTGCCATTGAAAAACATGTTTTTCATATACCAGAAATGTTTGAAGCTACTGACTGAATGAAAGGAGCTGGCATCTCACTCTCTTTGAATCTTCTTTATCATGCTAGGATTAACAGGAAAAAGCTAAAAATTTCAGAATTGCACCGTGCAATGTGGAGATATTACTGTTTGTGCATTTACAATATTCATTGATTTTTGCCATTGAAAAACATGTTTTTCATATACCAGAAATGTTTGAAGCTACTGACTGAATGAAAGGAGCTGGCATCTCACTCTCTTTGAATCTTCTTTATCATGCTAGGATTAGCAGGAAAAAGCAAAAAATTTCAGAATTGCACCTTGCAATGTGGAGATATTACTGTTTGTGCATTTACAATATTCATTGATTTTTGCCATTGAAAAACATGTTTTTCATATACCAGAAATGTTTGAAGCTACTGACTGAATGAAAGGAGCTGGCATCTCACTCTCTTTGAATCTTCTTTATCATGCTAGGATTAACAGGAAAAAGCTAAAAATTTCAGAATTGCACCGTGCAATGTGGAGATATTACTGTTTGTGCATTTACAATATTCATTGATTTTTGCCATTGAAAAACATGTTTTTCATATACCAGAAATGTTTGAAGCTACTGACTGAATGAAAGGAGCTGGCATCTCACTCTCTTTGAATCTTCTTTATCATGCTAGGATTAGCAGGAAAAAGCAAAAAATTTCAGAATTGCACCTTGCAATGTGGAGATATTACTGTTTGTGCATTTACAATATTCATTGATTTTTGCCATTGAAAAACATGTTTTTCATATACCAGAAATGTTTGAAGCTACTGACTGAATGAAAGGAGCTGGCATCTCACTCTCTTTGAATCTTCTTTATCATGCTAGGATTAACAGGAAAAAGCTAAAAATTTCAGAATTGCACCGTGCAATGTGGAGATATTACTGTTTGTGCATTTACAATATTCATTGATTTTTGCCATTGAAAAACATGTTTTTCATATACCAGAAATGTTTGAAGCTACTGACTGAATGAAAGGAGCTGGCATCTCACTCTCTTTGAATCTTCTTTATCATGCTAGGATTAGCAGGAAAAAGCAAAAAATTTCAGAATTGCACCTTGCAATGTGGAGATATTACTGTTTGTGCATTTACAATATTCATTGATTTTTGCCATTGAAAAACATGTTTTTCATATACCAGAAATGTTTGAAGCTACTGACTGAATGAAAGGAGCTGGCATCTCACTCTCTTTGAATCTTCTTTATCATGCTAGGATTAGCAGGAAAAAGCAAAAAATTTCAGAATTGCACCTTGCAATGTGGAGATATTACTGTTTGTGCATTTACAATATTCATTGATTTTTGCCATTGAAAACCATGTTTTTCATATACCAGAAATGTTTGAAGCTACTGACTGAATGAAAGGAGCTGGCATCTCACTCTCTTTGAATCTTCTTTATCATGCTAGGATTAACAGGAAAAAGCTAAAAATTTCAGAATTGCACCGTGCAATGTGGAGATATTACTGTTTGTGCATTTACAATATTCATTGATTTTTGCCATTGAAAAACATGTTTTTCATATACCAGAAATGTTTGAAGCTACTGACTGAATGAAAGGAGCTGGCATCTCACTCTCTTTGAATCTTCTTTATCATGCTAGGATTAGCAGGAAAAAGCAAAAAATTTCAGAATTGCACCTTGCAATGTGGAGATATTACTGTTTGTGCATTTACAATATTCATTGATTTTTGCCATTGAAAAACATGTTTTTCATATACCAGAAATGTTTGAAGCTACTGACTGAATGAAAGGAGCTGGCATCTCACTCTCTTTGAATCTTCTTTATCATGCTAGGATTAACAGGAAAAAGCAAAAAATTTCAGAATTGCACCTTGCAATGTGGAGATATTACTGTTTGTGCATTTACAATATTCATTGATTTTTGCCATTGAAAAACATGTTTTTCATATACCAGAAATGTTTGAAGCTACTGACTGAATGAAAGGAGCTGGCATCTCACTCTCTTTGAATCTTCTTTATCATGCTAGGATTAACAGGAAAAAGCTAAAAATTTCAGAATTGCACCGTGCAATGTGGAGATATTACTGTTTGTGCATTTACAATATTCATTGATTTTTGCCATTGAAAAACATGTTTTTCATATACCAGAAATGTTTGAAGCTACTGACTGAATGAAAGGAGCTGGCATCTCACTCTCTTTGAATCTTCTTTATCATGCTAGGATTAGCAGGAAAAAGCAAAAAATTTCAGAATTGCACCTTGCAATGTGGAGATATTACTGTTTGTGCATTTACAATATTCATTGATTTTTGCCATTGAAAAACATGTTTTTCATATACCAGAAATGTTTGAAGCTACTGACTGAATGAAAGGAGCTGGCATCTCACTCTCTTTGAATCTTCTTTATCATGCTAGGATTAACAGGAAAAAGCTAAAAATTTCAGAATTGCACCGTGCAATGTGGAGATATTACTGTTTGTGCATTTACAATATTCATTGATTTTTGCCATTGAAAAACATGTTTTTCATATACCAGAAATGTTTGAAGCTACTGACTGAATGAAAGGAGCTGGCATCTCACTCTCTTTGAATCTTCTTTATCATGCTAGGATTAGCAGGAAAAAGCAAAAAATTTCAGAATTGCACCTTGCAATGTGGAGATATTACTGTTTGTGCATTTACAATATTCATTGATTTTTGCCATTGAAAAACATGTTTTTCATATACCAGAAATGTTTGAAGCTACTGACTGAATGAAAGGAGCTGGCATCTCACTCTCTTTGAATCTTCTTTATCATGCTAGGATTAACAGGAAAAAGCTAAAAATTTCAGAATTGCACCGTGCAATGTGGAGATATTACTGTTTGTGCATTTACAATATTCATTGATTTTTGCCATTGAAAAACATGTTTTTCATATACCAGAAATGTTTGAAGCTACTGACTGAATGAAAGGAGCTGGCATCTCACTCTCTTTGAATCTTCTTTATCATGCTAGGATTAGCAGGAAAAAGCAAAAATTTCAGAATTGCACCTTGCAATGTGGAGATATTACTGTTTGTGCATTTACAATATTCATTGATTTTTGCCATTGAAAAACATGTTTTTCATATACCAGAAATGTTTGAAGCTACTGACTGAATGAAAGGAGCTGGCATCTCACTCTCTTTGAATCTTCTTTATCATGCTAGGATTAACAGGAAAAAGCTAAAAATTTCAGAATTGCACCGTGCAATGTGGAGATATTACTGTTTGTGCATTTACAATATTCATTGATTTTTGCCATTGAAAAACATGTTTTTCATATACCAGAAATGTTTGAAGCTACTGACTGAATGAAAGGAGCTGGCATCTCACTCTCTTTGAATCTTCTTTATCATGCTAGGATTAGCAGGAAAAAGCAAAAAATTTCAGAATTGCACCTTGCAATGTGGAGATATTACTGTTTGTGCATTTACAATATTCATTGATTTTTGCCATTGAAAAACATGTTTTTCATATACCAGAAATGTTTGAAGCTACTGACTGAATGAAAGGAGCTGGCATCTCACTCTCTTTGAATCTTCTTTATCATGCTAGGATTAACAGGAAAAAGCAAAAAATTTCAGAATTGCACCTGCAATTGTGGAGATATTACTGTTGTGCATTTACAATATTCATTGATTTTTGCCATTGAAAAACATGTTTTTCATATACCAGA